>NC_057387.1:32767274-33004728 GCF_019320065.1 Cervus canadensis | reverse complement strand
GGCCTAGAGCCCCTGAGAGGCACATCACAGGTCTCCTGCTGTGACA
The DNA here is from genome assembly GCF_019320065.1 of Cervus canadensis. Classification (NCBI taxonomy): domain Eukaryota; kingdom Metazoa; phylum Chordata; class Mammalia; order Artiodactyla; family Cervidae; genus Cervus; species Cervus canadensis. Next base: position 33,004,682 of record NC_057387.1, on the reverse strand, counting down.
TACTGAGAGTGACGCTGGTGTGAGCAGAGTGCCTTGTTGGAAAAGAGTAAGCATCTGACCCAACGCTTTTCAACTGGCTTCCTCCAGACCCTCAAGCTGCACAGGGGGCCCAGTGGAGATGGGCAAGACCCTGACTCCTACTTCAACCCCACAGCACATTTTTTTTTCAGATTATTATTTTTAAAATTTATTTTTAGTTGGAAGATTATTGCTTTACAATGTGTTGCTGTACAACCATGTGAATCAGCTATAAGTATACACACATCCTCTCCATCTTGACCCTCCTTCCCACCCCTGCCGTTCCACCCCTCTAGGGCATCACAGAGCCTGAAGCTGAGTTCGCGCTATACATCTGTTTCCTGCTAGCTACCCATTTTACTCATAGTAGGGATATGTGTCTATGCTACTTTCTCAGTTTTTCAGCGCCCCCTTCTCTCACTGTGTCCATAAATCTGTTCTCTAATGTCTGAGTCTCTATTCTTGCCCTGCAAAAAGTTCATCAGTACCATCTTTCTAGATTCCGTATATATGTGTTAATAATGATATTTGTTTTTCTTTTTCTGACTTCACTGTGTATAACAGGCTCTAGGTTCATCTGCTTCACTAGAACTGACTCAAATGTGCTCCTTCTTATGTCTGAGTAACATTCCATTTTATATATGTACCACAACTTCTTTATCCGTTCGTCTGTCATCTAGGTTGCTTCCATGTCCTAGCTATTGTAAATAATAGCAACTTTTATCTGGCTTATCATCTGGGCTTCTACTTTATATTTCAGTGAAAAAGGGATTCTACCTTTAAATAAAAATTTGAAGTTATTGAGCTTATTCTATCCTATCATTTTACAAAAGGAAATTGGCGCAAGCATTTGACCAAAGTCACACAGCCAGACAGTGGTAGGCTGGACCTCCTCCCCAGGCCAGCCTTCATACCTCTGGCCCCAGCCCCTCGCTGCTCACACAGTTGGCCCTGGGCCTCTGGACAGGGTAAGAGAGAGGGAAGTCCTTTTGGATCACCCTCCACCTCCCAATGCCTGGCTCTCCTTCAAGGTCCGGCTTCCATGCCTGGCCCTCTCCCAGGAGTCCTGGAATCTTTCACGCCCCTTCAAGTGGCAGGTCCAGCCTGAAGCCTGCGAGGGGAGAGGTGCCAGAGTCCCGTGTCCCGTGTCCTGGGCAGGGTTGTTTGCTGTCACAAAGCTGAGGGTGGACGGAGGGGAGTGGCAGCTGGATGTGGATGGGGAAGTGAGGAAGCGGCAAGAGGTCATCTCTCCGGACAAGAGGCCCTATGGGGCAGTGAAAACCACTGGTCTAGGACTCAGGAAGCTTGAGTTAAAACTTGGTCCCACCCCTCTCCAGCTTTGTGACCCTGTACAAGTTTCATCCTCTCTGGGGCTCAGAACCTGCTAATATTAGCCTGTTTATACCCACTGGCTTTTGCTCTGACATTCCCAGCTTACCTCCCCCTGACAAGCCCGGGTGGCATCCAGGTGGAGGTTGGGGTCATTCTGCACTGCATTCTGCAGCTGGACTCCAAGGGGCAGCCTGATTGGACCACAACTTTGCTGAGGGGTACGGGGGTGGGGGCTCAGGATGGTCACTGTGTGTTCCTGGGGAAGTGGGGTGTCTCTCTGGCACAAGGGGGAGGCTTTATACTATCTAGCAGGGCCATTTTAGCTCAGTCTGACCCAGACCAGTGGAGGGGAAGCAACAACGACTCTTATCAGCCTTTTGGAGGGGGGTGCGTCAGGGTGGGCACTTGCCTCTGAAAGTTCTTCAAAAGGTTTTGAAAACCTCTAAACATTCTTAGTGTTTACCACCATTATTATCATTTGCTGTCTGGCTTCTGATTATTAATTCCTTTGTAGACTGTCGTAGGAATCTGGCCCGGGGCAGGCCTGGCGTGGGATTGGGATGGGGAAGAAGGTCAGTAAAGCGCGAATTCTACATCACTGGTACGGAGGAGGGCGCTAGGTGGGGCCCACCTTCTTCGGTGCGGCTGGCGTCGCCACTTTAAGGCGGTGGCGGCGCGAGCAGGTCTATGGTAATGAGGCGCCGCCGCCGCGGCCGCTCTGCAGAGCTCGCCCGCCCGCCGGGGAGGCGAGGGAGCGTGGGGCTGGGCCCGGGGCCGCGGCGATAGGAGCAGCGGCGGCGGGGACGCGGGGCACGAGCGGCCGGCGCGGGGCCGTCGGAGGCGCCCAGGGCCGGGCCGGGGTCCGGGTGCGCAGCTCAGTAGGAGCAGGTGGGCTATCCCGCGGGGGCGAGGGGCACTCAGAGGATCTCGGGGCGGCAGGGCCAAGGGCGCGCGGGCCCCGCGGGCGCCGCGGGCGCAGGTGGCGAGAGCCGGGTGTGCTAGTGGAAGCGCGGCGCCAGCCCGTGGTGGTCTGGGTAGCCCGGGCGTGGGCCCGGGTTAGGGATCGGTGGGATCCCGGGCGCGTGGGAGCGGGCAACGCCGGGCTCCGGTGAGGCATCTAGGAGCAGGCCCCGCGGGGCGCAAAAGTAGCCCCCGGGGACTGGCGCCCTGGCCTGGGCATGAGGCGCGGCGGGGTCCGCAAGAGCGGGAGGAGGTGCCGCGGCCGCCGTTGACCCGGCCGGCCGGGAAGAGGGAGAGATGCGGAGCCCGGCGGCCCGCGCCCCACTTCCAACACCGCTGCCGCCGCTGCTGCTACTGCTGCTGCTGCCGCCACTACTGGGAGACCAAGTGGGGCCCTGTCGCTCCCTGGGGCCCGGCGGACGCGGCTCCTCGGGGGCCTGCGCTCCCGTGGGCTGGCTCTGTCCAGCTTCATCCTCGAACCTCTGGCTCTACACCAGCCGCTGCAGGGATGCGGGGACGGAACTGACTGGCCACCTGGTGCCTCACCATGATGGTCTGAGGGTCTGGTGTCCAGAATCCGGGGCCCACATCCCCCTGCCACCAGCGCCCGAAGGCTGCCCCTGGAGCTGTCGTCTTCTGGGCATAGGAGGCCACGTTTCCCCACAGGGCAAGCTCACCCTGCCCCATGAGCACCTGTGCTTAAAGGCCCCACGGCTGAGATGCCTGTCCTGTAAGCTGGTGCAGGCCCCAGGTTTCAGGGCAGGGGACAGCTTAGCCGAAGAGTCCATGGGTGGACGTCGGAAGAGGAACGTGAATACGGCCCCCCAGTTTCAGCCCCCCAGCTACCAGGCCACAGTGCCCGAGAACCAACCAGCAGGTACTCCTGTGGCATCTCTGCGGGCCATCGACCCAGATGAGGGCGAGGCAGGTCGGCTGGAGTACACTATGGATGCCCTCTTTGATAGCCGCTCCAACCACTTCTTCTCCCTGGACCCGATCACTGGTGCAGTCACCACAGCCGAGGAGCTGGATCGTGAGACCAAGAGCACGCACGTCTTCAGGGTCACGGCACAGGACCACGGCATGCCCCGACGCAGTGCCCTGGCCACACTCACCATCTTGGTGACCGACACCAATGATCACGACCCTGTGTTTGAGCAGCAGGAGTACAAGGAGAGCCTCAGGGAAAACCTGGAAGTCGGCTATGAAGTGCTTACAGTCAGAGCCACAGATGGTGACGCCCCTCCCAATGCCAATATTCTCTACCGCCTGCTGGAGGGGTCTGGGGGCAGCCCCTCTGAAGTCTTTGAGATTGACCCTCGCTCTGGGGTCATCCGAACCCGAGGCCCCGTGGATCGGGAAGAGGTGGAATCCTACCAATTGACGGTGGAAGCGAGTGACCAGGGTCGGGACCCCGGTCCACGGACTGCCACAGCTGCCGTTTTCCTGTCGGTGGAGGATGATAATGACAATGCCCCCCAGTTTAGTGAGAAGCGCTATGTGGTCCAGGTGCGGGAGGATGTGACCCCAGGAGCCCCCGTCCTGCGGGTCACAGCCTCGGATAGAGACAAGGGCAGCAATGCTCTGGTGCACTACAGCATCATGAGTGGCAATGCTCGGGGACAGTTTTACTTAGATGCCCAGACTGGGGCTCTGGACGTGGTGAGCCCTCTTGACTATGAGACAACCAAGGAATACACTCTACGGGTTAGGGCACAGGATGGTGGCCGCCCCCCTCTCTCCAACGTCTCCGGCTTGGTGACAGTACAGGTCTTGGATATCAATGACAATGCTCCCATCTTCGTCAGCACCCCCTTCCAGGCTACTGTTCTGGAGAGTGTCCCCTTAGGCTACCTGGTCCTCCATGTCCAGGCCATTGATGCTGATGCGGGTGACAATGCCCGCCTGGAATACCGTCTTGCAGGGGTTGGACACGACTTTCCCTTCACCATCAACAATGGCACAGGCTGGATCTCTGTGGCAGCTGAGCTGGACCGGGAAGAAGTTGATTTCTACAGCTTTGGAGTGGAAGCCCGTGACCATGGTACCCCAGCACTCACTGCCTCGGCCAGTGTCAGCGTGACCATCCTGGATGTCAACGACAACAACCCAACCTTCACCCAACCAGAGTACACGGTGCGGCTCAATGAGGATGCAGCTGTGGGCACCAGCGTGGTGACGGTGTCAGCTGTGGACCGAGATGCCCACAGCGTCATCACTTACCAGATCACCAGCGGCAACACCCGAAACCGCTTCTCCATCACCAGTCAGAGCGGCGGCGGGCTGGTGTCCCTCGCCCTGCCGCTGGACTACAAACTTGAGCGGCAGTATGTGCTGGCTGTTACTGCCTCCGACGGCACGAGGCAGGACACGGCACAGGTGGTGGTGAACGTCACCGATGCCAATACCCACCGCCCTGTGTTTCAGAGCTCCCACTACACGGTGAATATTAATGAGGACCGGCCAGCGGGCACCACGGTGGTGCTCATCAGTGCCACAGATGAGGACACGGGTGAGAATGCCCGCATCACCTACTTCATGGAGGACAGCATCCCCCAGTTCCGCATCGATGCGGACACAGGGGCCGTCACCACCCAGGCTGAGCTGGACTATGAGGACCAGGTGTCCTACACCCTGGCCATCACTGCCCGGGACAATGGCATTCCCCAGAAGTCCGACACCACCTACCTAGAGATCCTGGTGAATGACGTGAATGACAATGCCCCTCAGTTTCTGCGGGACTCCTACCAGGGCAGTGTCTACGAGGACGTGCCCCCCTTCACCAGCGTCCTGCAGATCTCAGCCACTGATCGTGACTCTGGTCTTAACGGCAGGGTCTTCTACACCTTCCAAGGGGGCGATGATGGAGACGGGGACTTTATCGTAGAGTCCACATCAGGCATCGTGCGAACACTGCGGAGGCTGGATCGTGAGAATGTGGCCCAGTACGTCTTGCGGGCATACGCAGTGGACAAGGGGATGCCTCCAGCCCGCACGCCCATGGACGTGACAGTCACAGTGTTGGATGTAAATGACAACCCCCCTGTTTTTGAGCAGGATGAGTTTGATGTGTTTGTGGAAGAGAACAGCCCCATTGGGCTGGCAGTGGCCCGGGTCACAGCCACTGACCCTGATGAAGGCACCAATGCCCAGATCATGTACCAGATCGTGGAGGGCAACATCCCTGAGGTCTTCCAACTGGACATCTTCTCCGGAGAGCTGACCGCTCTGGTGGACTTGGACTACGAGGACCGGCCTGAATATGTCCTGGTCATCCAGGCCACGTCGGCTCCGCTGGTGAGCCGAGCTACAGTGCACGTCCGCCTGCTTGACCGCAACGACAACCCACCAGTGCTGGGCAACTTCGAGATCCTTTTCAACAACTATGTCACCAACCGATCAAGCAGCTTCCCAGGGGGTGCCATTGGCCGAGTGCCTGCCCACGACCCTGACATCTCAGACAGCCTGACTTACAGCTTCGAGCGGGGGAATGAACTCAGCCTGGTCCTCCTCAACGCATCCACGGGCGAGCTGAGGCTGAGTCGGGCGCTGGACAACAACCGACCTCTGGAGGCTGTCATGAGCGTGCTGGTGTCAGGTAAGGAAGGGCCCAGGAGACACTGGGGTGGAGTTGGCCCTTGGGGGAGGGCCTGGGCGGCCTTCTGAGGAGGAACTGCTGACCCATCTCTCTATGTGGGACTGGCCCAGCGGTTGAGGGGTGCACAGCAGCTGGGGACAGAGCCCGAGGAATCCTGGCAGCTGTGTGGGCCCTGCCTGCCACCCCAGGCTGGGCCGGGCTGCTTCGGTCTGCTGCCCCCTGCCTACCAGCCTGTGACGTGGTGGGGGAAGTGTCGTGAGGCTGTCTTCTCCGTGGCTGCTGAGAATTGTGGAAAAAGGCTCTGCGGTCCAAGAGAGCTGGGGAGGGATGGAGGGGACTGTGGCCCGGAGCAGCAAGCCACCCCTTCATGCCCGCCTGCCGCCCGCCCGCCAGCACGTCCCTGTAATCTCACACAGCCTCTGACAGAGCCGAGGCTGTGGGGGCACAGGGTTGCCCCCACGGGGTCAGGACCCTGCGGTCGGGCCCCTTCTGGCTCCCGGCTGAGCCACAGACCAGCTGAGGGGGACTTTGTCTAGGACATTCTTTTCCCTCCAGGCAGAAAGAGCCTGGCCTGGCTACCCCTTCAGAGCTCCCACAGGAAGTGAGGCCGGAGCTCATTGTCTCTGTCCAAACAGACCCCACTGTCAGAGGTGGTGGTTTGGGGTCCGGCTTGGGGGAGGGGCTGCAGTGGAGCCAGGGGCAGGCCATGGCCCTCCTGGGGCCCCTGTCTCCCCGTGGCCTGGCTGTTCTTAGACGCCAGGCCTTCCCACGGCCCCTGAGAGCCTGGGCTCAGGGGATGGGCTATGGGGACCACGATGAACCAGGGTGCTAGTGGCCTCTGAGGGCAGAGCCCCCAGATCCAGTGGCAAGAGAACAGAATCCTGGGGCGTGGGAGCCTGGCCGGGACCCAGGCCGGGCATTCCAGCTGCTTGGCCAAGCGCTCAGCCTGCAGACTCCTGGACAGAAGGGCTGGGGGAGGAGAGTCGGCGGGGGGGGGGGGGGGGTGGGTGGGCGACATTCTGTCTCTTCTGTCGGGAGCAGGGAATGGACAACAGCGGCAGCAAGGAGGGCGCCGGCCCCAGATTGCCAAGCCCCTTCCCTGAGCCTGGGAACAGCTGGAACCCTTGTAAGGACTAACTGTTAGCTGTGCCTGGGGATGGGTGGGTCAGGGTACCCTCACTCGGACACATCAGAGAGGGGAGAAAGAGCCAGCTGGTGAGCCTCACTTCCACCCCAAGGAGTCCAGGCCAGGAGAGGAGTGAGGCGTGCAAGACACAGGGCGTGGCTTCAGCCCCCTCCCCCTTCATAGTCCTTTTGGGACAGATAACTCCTCTCCCCAATCCTCAGGTGGCCATTGGAGACAGGGCACTAGAGCTTTTAGAGGTCATGGACAGGCTCCGTGCCTCTGGAAGCTTCAGTTCCTCTCTAGGGGGAGGAGGTAGGGGCTGGAGCTCTGCTATCTTGTGTCCTCTGTGCTGGGAAGCAGTGGGAGGGCTGGAGGGGAAGGGCCTCTCCCTCCTGCCTCCCCCAGTCCACCCTAGGTGTCTGAGGGATGTGGGCAGAGGAGGCCCCACCCAGCCTTCGCACTCCTACCCATGCAGAGCCCCAGACCTCGGCTCCCCTAGAATAGAGGGGGAGGCCTTGGCTGGCCCTCCAGCCCAGCCCCACCCTTTCCCCTCCGCCCTGACCCTTGGAGGCAGTCACCACGGCAACCCCAAAGTTCGGGGAGGCTGGGGTGAGGGGGATCAACTCCTACTGCCCTTTGTTTTCCCTCTCTTGTTCTTTGTCTCTTCTTTCTTTCCCGTGTCTGCCCTTGGGGGCCCTTCTGCACTGTCTCCTCCATGGTCCTCTCCCCGTCTCCTGTGTGACTCTCTCCTCCTTTCCCACTTTCTCCACTGCTGGCTCTTTTCCTGGGCCTTTGTTTTCCCCTGTTTGGTCTCTCTGTTTTTGCCTCTCTGATTTCCCCCTCTCTTGTTCCCTGGGACTTCAGCTGGCCCAGCATGGGCCGGGTGGCTCTCCTGAGGCCCGAATTCTCCCAACTCTGCCTCTTCCGAACTCTGCTTGGACACACAGGAGTGCCCGTCCATGGCCTGGTCATTCCTCAGACCCCTCCAGGCCTACAACTCCCACTTGTGCATCTGCCAGGGGAAGGGAGGCTTGGCATCTAATTCTACCTCAGTCTGGGACTTGGCACTTTTCCAGGTGTGGCAGGCGAGGTTCTCATCACAGAGGGTGTTTCGTGGGGTCAGGGCCCATCCCCACCCTCTTCTGCCCAGGAGGATGGCTCAGGCTATGCACCCCTCACCCCGGTTCCCATCATTGCCTTTGCACCTGAAGGGTGACCCAGGTCAAGGCAGGAGAAAGGAACAAAGAGGAAGGAGGGAGCGGCCCGTTGACTGCTGGGGTGGGGACGATAGCAGAGGGGGCAGGTGGCCACAGATGGTGGGCCAGATGGGAAGCAACAGACACACGGGGTGAGGGGTGCAGGCGGGGCCGGGGCCGGCAGAGGGGCAACACAGGGAGGAGAGCACGTTCCCAGGGCTGATGGTGGAGAGGTTTCTCTTCCTGCCCTGCCCCTCGTCTGGTCAGTTAGGAGGACTCTGTGGACTCTGGGCTCCTTCCTGCCCAGAGAGACTCTCACACCAAGGAATCACTGGGCACCAGGTACACGAGGGCCCTGGGCTGGCTCCACAACTGAGTGTAGGGGGCTGTGAAAGAGGGAGGAAAGTAGAGCCTGAGGTCATAAATCTGGGCAGGCTTCCTGGAAAAGGTGAGTTTAGGGAGGGCTAGAAAACTAGGAGGAGTGTGGGCTGGTGTCTGGATAGTCCAGGTAGGAAGGAACAGCTTGTTCAGCAGCAGTCAAGAAAGGAGGAGCAGAGGTGAGTGATGACAACAGGCTTGCTGGTGAGAGCAGGCGGGCCTCACATTCTCAAGCAGTGAGGCTGGAGGGCAGGTGGGCAGGGGGCCGAGGACACGGCTGAGATGGGTGTCTGGCTTCAGCCTTCCTAGCCGCCGGGGCATTCAGCCACCTCAAGGTGCTATGACATAGAAGCAGAAGAATCTATTCCCAGATCCCTTTCCTACACCCGTGAGTGTGCGCGTGCATGCTTAGTCGCTAATCGTGTCCAAATCTTTGCGACCGTATGGATTGTAGCCTGCCAGGCTCCTTTGTCCATGGGATTCTGCAGGCAAGAATACTGGAGTGGGTTGGCATGCTGTTCTCCAGAGGATCTTCCCAACCCAGGGATCAAACCCACATTTTGATCCCTGTGCATCCCACCTGTGCATTACAGGTGGATTCTTTACCAACTGAGCCACTTTGGAAGTCCTGTCCTACCTCTGTCCTACCTGAGAAACAGACTCCCGCCCCATTCCTGCTGGGATGTCCTTTTAAATAACTACTTGGGCCTCCCTGCTGTGTTTTAAAGACCATTTCTTCATTATGGAGATCAAATAGATTCTCATGAACATCTGACTGAACACTTACTATGCGTAGAACATTGTAGTAAATAAACAATAAGAATATCGCTTATAGCCCAACCAAGCCATTTCCCTCACCACTTGGCCTCCAGCTTTCCTTTTAAGCTGAATAAAATCCATTGCCATGTATTTGTGCATTCAGGTGTGCCCGGTATTTCTGGGCTTAGTGTGTGTGGGTGGGGTGAGACACCAGAGTGTTAGTACTTCGCTGTTTATAAGTGAGTGTGTGGCCCGGGGGTGTGGCAGGCACTGAGTTTAATGCCATGAGCCAAGTGGGTGATGAGTAGCTGGAGGTCTAGGCCCGAAGGAGAGGTCAGCTCAGTGGGGCTCTGTCTGGGGCTCAGGGTGGAGAGCTGCCCAGGCCTTTCCATCTCTGGCCCCCAGAACCCCACAACATCAGGGCAGTGGGTGGTGGTGCCACTGATAAGGTGGCTCAGCTGGATTTCCTGGGGTAGGGCCCCCCAGGCTACCCTCAGCAACTCAGAGAGTTGGGCGGGAAGAATGCTTTGTGTGGGGCGTTGCCATGGGGATAGCGGGCCTGCGCCCAAGCAGCCACGGGGCTTAGTGGGAGGGGGACTGGGTGGCCCACTGACCCAGTTCACCCTCCATTCTCTACTGCAGTGGGGGAGGGGGAACACAGCCAGGGTCAGGGTTGTAGTAGTGTTGAGATATAGAGGCTGAGGGGGCAGGAGGATTATATTTGTGGGTCTCTCATGGTCTCTGGGCCCTCTAGGGAGGTAAGAAAAATGCAAAATAAGATTCTCATGCAGGGAAGCACCTGGTCTGGTATTGATATAAGGGAGCAGACCCGTCTGTGGCTTGGGACAGGGAAAGATGCACAAACATTAAAAGATGTGTCCATGCTTCCCAACGGGCTTCCCTGGTGGCTCAGACCATCAAGAATCCACCTGCAGTGCAGTAGACCTGGGTTCGATCCCTGGGTGGGAAAGATCCCCTGGAGAAGAGAATGGCAACCCACTCCAGTATTCTTGCCTAGGAAAATCCCACGGACAGGAGAGGCTGGTGGGCTACAGTCTATGGGGTTGCAAAGAGTTGACAAGACCCAGCAATTAACACACACACATGCTTTGCAACAGAGGGTTTCTGGAAAGTATGCAAAGAGAACGTCTGGAAATCAGTCCCCCCTGAGTGCTGCTGGGGGCTGAGCCCTCCTGGGGTGACTCTCCCTCAGGTGAGGGACACATTGTCCTAAGGGCTCCTGTATGCCAGTTAGAAAAGAAGAGCCTTTCTTGGCAACTGGGCAGTGTGGGACTGTGCGAGCAGGGTTCCAGCCCAGTCATGCCCTCCTCCCTGACTTGGGACCCCTGCCCGCCCTGGGTGCTGACCGTCTGGCTTCCCCACAGACGGCGTGCACAGCGTGACGGCCCAGTGCTCCCTGCGCGTCACCATCATCACCGACGAGATGCTCACGCACAGCATCACGCTGCGCCTGGAAGACATGTCGCCAGAGCGCTTCCTGTCGCCCCTCCTGGGTCTCTTCATCCAGGCTGTGGCCGCCACGCTGGCCACACCCCCAGACCACGTGGTGATCTTCAACGTGCAGCGGGACACCGATGCCCCCGGCAGCCACATCCTCAACGTGAGCCTGTCGGTGGGCCAGCCGCCCGGGCCCGGGGGCGGGCCACCCTTCCTGCCCTCCGAGGACCTGCAGGAGCGCCTGTATCTCAACCGCAGCCTGCTCACGGCCATCTCGGCACAGCGCGTACTGCCCTTCGACGACAACATCTGCCTGCGTGAGCCCTGCGAGAACTACATGCGCTGCGTGTCCGTGCTGCGCTTTGACTCCTCCGCGCCCTTCATCGCCTCCTCCTCTGTGCTCTTCCGGCCCATCCACCCGGTGGGGGGACTGCGCTGCCGCTGCCCGCCTGGCTTCACCGGCGACTACTGCGAGACGGAGGTGGACCTCTGCTACTCACGGCCCTGCGGCCCCCACGGACGCTGCCGCAGCCGCGAGGGCGGCTACACCTGCCTTTGCCGTGAGGGCTACACCGGTGAGCCCTCGCAGAGGGAGGGGAAGGCCTGGGGGCGGCCCTGGGGGAGTTCAGGCTGCAGCGCCGGCACAATCAAGCTAAGAACCGGGTAACCTCCTTCTTCTCCAGAGGGCATGTACAGGGTACACTGGGCATTCACAAGTCCCACTTGCTCTCACAATCACCTGTTGAGGAAGGAAGAGGGGAGCCTTGTCTCTCTGTCTCCAGCCCGCCCCCACCCCCAGATGGTGTAACTGAGGTCAGCGCTGGCACTGGGGCCAGCCTGCTTGCATTTGTATCCCAGCTTTGACAAGAGCGGCTGGGTGACCTTGGGCGAGTTACTTAACCTCTCTGTGCGGTAGAATTTTTAAATGGGTGATGAATCTACTCCCATGACAAGGAGGTTGTGAGGATTAACTGAATTTAATACGGGTAAGAGAGCTGGCCTGTGGGAAGTGCTGGCTGTGATTTAAGGAAATACTGAGTGAGATCAGGTGACTTGCCTCAGGTCTCACCTGGATTAGAGGTGAGGCTGGGCCTAGTACATGCATTCTCCCAACTGATGAGTGAGTTACCTTTCAGAGCCGTAGCAGGGGCTTTTCTCCCCCGGTATTGATGCACAGAAGAGCTGGGGAAACTGGTGGGGTTCAGGTGTGGGGATAGGGATTTTCAGGTCATTGCACCTGTGTGACGTGGAGCTCCACCCTTGCCCAGGCATGTAAAGCAGGGCCTGACCAAGAGGCCTGTTGGCCTGTTTCCAGGGTTCTTTACACATCCTGTCCCCAGACTCTCCCTGGGGTCTCACTGCCTCTGCTTCATGCTTCGGACCCCTCCCTGCAGGCTCCTGCTTTCCCTCCCGACATCCCCCTGCTCTCCATGCCTTTCCTTCCCAGGGGCGTTAGGCCTTGCTCCCTCTCCCCCAGAGCCATGCCCACCCGCTTCGCCAGCCGTGGTAGGCCAGCCTCGCTGCCTCCCCTGCTGCATCTTCCTGCCCAGAACTTGCCAGACTTGACTCCTCTCAGCTGCTGCTGTGGGTAGGGGGAAGCAGAGGGGTGGGCTTGGGGGAGGGGAGGGAAGTCTTTGTCCAAGAGGATGGGGTAGGGGGGTGCTTAGACTAGGCGAACAACAGTTTCCATGGAAACTAGAGCTAGTCACTAGGCACTGGAGCTGAGAACCTATCTCTAGAATCTGGGAATGGGGAGGGAGAGAAAAGGGTGGATTTTTCCATCTGATGTTGGAATTTTCAGCTCCTCCGTTAAATCCTGGTCTGCTCCCAGGGCTCAGTTCCCTACAATCGCAGCAAGTCTCAAGTGCACAGAGGTCCTCAGTCTGAACCCCAGGGCTCAGGGTGGGAGTTCCTTGCCCGTTTCTGGAGAGTCCCCAGCTTCCCGCCCACACCATCCCATAACTCCGACAAATCCAAGTGGAAGCCTGGTCTCGTCCCCAGGGAGGGAAGCTGATCTTGGTGCCTGTGAGGGACAAAAGCACCAGTGTGGGGCGGGGGTTGGCACCAGCCCTTGTACTGTCTTGCAGGCTCTCTCATGGACAGGCATGCCCCCTGATGGGGCTAGAATACCCCATGCTTGCTGGGTAGCCCTTATACCAAAAGCCACTAGGACTTGGAGCTTGTGATCAGGGACCTCACAGGCCTGTGCTCTTAAGTTCCAAACAGGGGCATGAGACGGACTGGGAGCCTCCGGGAACTTGCAGGACAGCGGTATATGGGACTGTGGTGAGGCTGGCCCAGTGCTCCAAGCAGGGCATCAGAGGAGACAGGGTTTCACAGAGCTCAGACGGATGAGCACATGAGAGGAGATGGGGATGCTGGAGGGATTCGGAGTATCATAGGAGTCACGGGAGACCACAGAGGGATCACCGGGCGCGAAGGAGTCCCAGTTTCCCAGGCACTCGGTGCTCACCTGCCTAACTTCTTGTCCAGGTGAGCACTGCGAAGTGAGTTCCCGCTCAGGCCGCTGCACCCCAGGCGTCTGCAAGAACGGGGGCACCTGTGTCAACCTGCTGGTGGGTGGCTTCAAGTGCGACTGCCCATCCGGAGACTTCGAGAAGCCCTTCTGCCAGGTGACCACGCGCAGCTTCCCTGCCCGCTCCTTCATCACCTTCCGGGGCCTGCGCCAGCGCTTCCACTTCACCCTGGCCCTCTCGTGAGTGCCTGGGCACTTGGAATAGGGGCCAGGAACAGCCTGGGGGGCCTCCTGTTCTGTGGACGAGGTGGGAAGTCAGGCAGTGATGCTGTGCGGCAGAGGGGTGGGGGGGAGTTGTCGGCAGAGCCAGGCATGTGCTTGGAGTTGCCCTGTACCCTTGGCTGGCAGGCCCCTCACCCACCAGGGCCACCTACACTCCTCCGAACCCACCCTCAAGGGTGGGAGCCAGGATGCCACGGTCGTGCCGCCAGTCCTGGTTTGTGCTCCCCTTCCACGCTCTAGCCATGTGGCCTACAGCCTCCGCCCAGAAGTCAGCCCTCAGGAGATTTCTGAGTAGGACCAGGGCTGGTTAGGTGGCTGGGGTGCCGGCATCCAGGTGGGTGCCCCATTCCCTGCCCCCTCCCCCACTCCCACTCAGGTTTGCCACCAAGGAGCGTGACGGGCTACTGCTCTACAACGGGCGCTTCAATGAGAAGCATGACTTCGTGGCCCTCGAGGTGATCCAGGAGCAGGTCCAGCTCACCTTCTCTGCAGGTGATCCCACGGCCCCACGTCCTCCCCGTCTCCCCGAGTCCCTGTGTCTCTCCGCCCTTGCCCCCGAGTCGCACACTCTCCCAGCCAAACCTGGGCACAGCCCAGCCGAGAGTGCCCTGTCCCCATTCCCAGCCCTCCCCTGGTCTCCCAGCTCACCTGGGTCCTTTCCCCAGGGGAGTCGACCACCACCGTGTCCCCGTTCGTGCCTGGAGGGGTCAGTGACGGCCAGTGGCACAGGGTGCAGCTGAAGTACTACAATAAGGTGGGTGTGGGCAGGGTCCCGCAGGGAGAGCGCTCTGCCCTGGGCGCAGATGCTCTCCCAGGCCTGGGGGCACTGCCTTGCTGGGGGCTGGTCATGGGACGTCTGGCTGAACGGGGAGGAAGGGAGGGGTGGAGCCTGCTGCCTCGCCGGGCATTCCCATCCTGCTGGGTGGTGCAGACACTTCCTATTCCGCTAGGTACAGACACAAGTGGACATTGAGGAAGGTAAATGGTCATGTGAGCACACATCTGTGTGCGTGTGTCCATGTGTATACCACACATGTATGCGTGTGTAACAGTACACAAAGGGAGTGTGTGTGTGCTGGTGTTTTCCTGCCTGCTGGCCCGTGAGTGGCCCTGGCCCACTCTTTCCCCTCTCTGCCCGTCCCTGTCCACAGCCACTCTTGGGTCAGACGGGGCTCCCGCAGGGCCCATCAGAGCAGAAGGTGGCTGTGGTGACCGTGGATGGCTGTGACACAGGGGTAGCCCTGCGCTTTGGAGCTATGCTGGGCAACTACTCCTGCGCTGCCCAGGGCACTCAGGGTGGCAGCAAGAAGTAAGGAGGGGAGAGGGCTGGGGGTGCAGCGAGGTGTGGGGCCACAGAGGGAGGGAGGGTTGTAACGGGGGACTTTGGGGGCCCTGAAACGGGAACCAATTCCTGTCTCTCAATTGGCTTCCCTTTGCCCCTGCTCAGCCCTCTGCGCGGGGGGCTGAGTGGGGGGCAGAGCCGGCAAGTCTGGGGGATTCGAGCTAGCCTTGGGCAGCAGTCTGATGAGAGCAGCTTCAGGGTGGGGCTCCCCTTCCCCTGGCTGCTCGGCAGGGCCCCTAGGACCCCTGGCCTCGCGGCCAGGCTCAAGGAGAAGGAAGAGCTGGAAGCACCCACTCGCCCTTACGTCTTGGCCGTCTCCCTGCCCCTCACCACCCCCGCCAGGTCTCTGGACCTGACAGGGCCTCTGCTGCTGGGCGGGGTGCCTGATCTGCCCGAGAGCTTCCCCGTCCGCACCCGGCAGTTCGTGGGCTGCATGAGGGACCTGCAGGTGGACAGCCGCCACGTCGACATGGCCGACTTCATCGCCAACAACGGCACCATGCCTGGTATGGGAGCCGGGGTCAGGCTGAATGCAGAGAGGAGGGATGTACCTGGCGTGGGGGCCCCTGAAAGTGGGGGGCTCAGAGCCCCCTCTAGCCACCGCCACAGGTTTTCTGTTGGGAGCCTCTGCCCAAGCACCCATCTCTCCATTCTAGGGTGCCCTGCCAAGAAGAACGTGTGTGACAGCAACACATGCCACAACGGGGGCACCTGTGTGAACCAGTGGGACGCGTTCAGCTGCGAGTGCCCGCTGGGCTTTGGGGGCAAGAGCTGTGCCCAGGGTAGGTATGAGGGCAGCTGTCAGGGGTTGGGGCCTGGGAGCTATCAGCAGGGCTGGGAACCCCAGCAGGGTCGGGCCAGGCCCTGGGCAGGGCCCAGCTGAGCTTGGCTGTGGGTGGAAAAGCGTGTCTGGGCAGCGCCCTGAGAGGGTTAGCACGGGAGACAAAGGGCCCAGTCAGAGGCAGGCCTGGGCACAGAGTGGGGTGGACCCGGAGCAGGTAGATGCTCTGGAGGGCGGGGCAGCTGGGGAGCCTGGGCACTAGGAGGGGCAGTACCCTGCCTCCCACAGAGCTACCCCCGCTGAACATCATACCCCCTGGGGGACTCAGCCACTCCGCCCCTCAGAGTCTGCTTCTGTCTGCCTTCCCAGAGATGGCCAACCCGCAGCGCTTCCTGGGCAGCAGCCTGCTGGCCTGGCATGGGCTCTCACTGCCCATCTCGCAGCCCTGGCACCTCAGCCTCATGTTCCGCACACGCCAGGCCGACGGCGTCCTGCTCCAGGCTGTCACCAGGGGGCGCAGCACCATCACTCTGCAGGTGATGGAGGGAGGGTTGGGGCAGGCGGGTCCTGGCACGGGTTATTGGTCAGGGCTGGCTGGGCGGGGTCTTTCCTGGGAGAGAAAAGGCAGCTGGGTTCCTTTGGTGGATCACTGCTGCCATCTTTCGGGCCCACAGGAAATAATGCCTTTTCCTCCCTGGCCTCAGCTGGGCAGCAGGATGGGTTTGGTGGCCCAGGAAGGACAGTGGGCTGGACGATGAGCTGATCGAGGCAGAATGCTGACCCTCTTTTCTTCTGGTGCCAGCTTCGGGAGGGCCACGTGGTGCTGAGCGTGGAGGGCACGGGGCTCCAGGCCTCGTCTCTCCAGCTGGAGCCAGGCCGGGCCAATGATGGCGACTGGCATCATGCACAGCTGGCGCTGGGAGCCAGTGGAGGCCCTGGCCATGCCATCCTGTCCTTCGACTATGGGCAGCAGCGGGCAGAGGGCAACCTGGGCCCCCGGCTGCATGGGCTACACCTGAGCAACATTACCGTTGGGGGTGTTCCAGGGCCGGCCAGTGGTGTGGCCCGAGGCTTCCGGGGCTGTTTGCAGGTAAGCCTCCTGCGCTGCCTTCTCACCTCCAACACTGGGAAGCCCGTTCCACAAAGGGCCAACACCACTACCCTCTCCCTCCCAGGGTGTTCGGGTCAGCGAGACGCCTGAGGGCGTCAGCAGTCTGGATCCCAGCCGTGGAGAGAGCATCAATGTGGAGCCAGGCTGCAGCCTGCCAGACCCCTGTGACTCGAACCCGTGTCCTGCCAACAGTTACTGCAGTGACGACTGGGACAGCTATTCCTGCAGCTGTGATCCAGGTAGGCCAGAGATCCAGGGAAATGGGACAGGTCAGCAGGTGTGGGGCAGGGGCGGGGGCTCACTCTGGCTTTGCCATGTGACCTGGGGCTAGTCACCTCACCCCTCTGAGCCTCTCATCCTGCACTGCAGAGCCACAGCCAGCTGGTATAACTGCTCAGAATAGAAGGAGGTGAATGAAGGCAGGTTTGAAGAAAATGCCAGGGGAAGGTGGGGACTGAGCCTCTCTTGTCCTTCTGATTGGTCCCAGGTTACTATGGTGACAACTGCACTAACGTGTGTGACCTGAACCCATGCGAGCATCAGTCCATGTGTACCCGAAAGCCCAGTGCTCCCCATGGCTATACCTGCGAGTGTCCCCCCAGTTACCTTGGGCCGTACTGTGAGACCAGGTAATGTGGATCCCTGCAGGCAGCAGCAGGCCACTGCCGATGTCCACTGTGTCCCTCAGAGCCCTGGGAGCCTGGCTGGGCCATGGCTGGGGTCAGAAGGGCCACACATGGCTACAGGGTGGCTGAAGGAACTCATTCCTCCCTGGTCCCTTCTCCGCAGGATTGACCAACCTTGTCCCCGAGGCTGGTGGGGACACCCCACATGCGGCCCGTGCAACTGCGATGTTAGCAAAGGCTTCGATCCAGACTGCAACAAGACAAGCGGAGAGTGCCACTGCAAGGTGACTGCCCCGACCCAGGCCTCCACAGCGGCTGTCTCGGCTGCTGTTCTGTACCTCCTGGGCCCTTGGGGGGGTGGACGGTGGAAGAAGCCTCCCCAAAGAGCACTGAGGGCCACGTGCCTTTGATCTACTGGGGCGGGCCAGTGGTTATTTGTCCTTGTCTGTCTTGGGGTGGGGAGGGGGCCAGGACCTATACTTAATCAGTGAGCTCTGGGCCAGCTGTACTGGTTGTTTGCAGCCCATTCTAATTGATTGGTGTCTCACTGGTGGGTTAAACTCCAAATCACGACCAGTTAATAAATACTTAAGAGTGTACCCTTCTTGGGGGTCAGGGAGCCTCTCTCCAGAGGGGCCACAGTGAGAGGATCCGTGAGCACCCAGGGAAGAGAGGCTGAGCCAGCGACCCTGTGTCCCTTCTCCCTCTCAGGAGAACCACTACCGGCCCCCTGGCAGCCCCGCCTGCCTCCTGTGTGACTGCTACCCCACAGGCTCTCTGTCCCGAGTCTGTGACCCTGAGGAGGGCCAGTGTCCATGCAAGCCGGGCGTCATTGGGCGCCAGTGTGATCGCTGTGACAACCCTTTTGCTGAGGTCACCACCAACGGCTGTGAAGGTAGGGCTCTCGAGATGGGTGGGTGGCCCTCCCTGCTGTATGCCAGGCTCCAGTGTCCCGGGGAGGCCAGGAGCCGGGATGGGTTGCAGACCTGAAGCTGCCTTGGGAGGGCTGGGGAACCCGGCCATTGCTGTAGGGGGACAACTGCTCCTGAGTGATGGTGCACTTCCTTGCAGTGAATTACGACAGCTGCCCGAGGGCCATCGAGGCTGGGATCTGGTGGCCCCGTACCCGCTTTGGGCTGCCTGCTGCTGCCCCCTGTCCCAAAGGCTCCTTCGGTAGGTGCTGGAGGCCTGGAACATGAAACAGAGGACTTGGCCTTTATCAGTAGAGTGAGGGTGGGGAGCCCCTGGCTGCAGATCCTGCGACCCCAACTTCTGGCCTCCAGGTCTGGGGGATTCCATGTCCCATGCTTCCTTGGCTCACTGTTCCCCTGCTCCCAAGATGAAAGGTGTCTACAGTTTGGACTTGTAACAAAAGTGCTGAAAACCTGCATCATGCCTGGCACGAGGCTGGGTACTAGAGGTTCAAAGATGAGTCACACAGGTTGCTATCCTCAGCTCACCACCTCGTACTGGAGTTATGCCACTAGAGAGATGGCCTGGGGAGCAGGGGACATGGGGTGCTGTCCCAGGGGAGCTGCAGGATGCAGGCTGGCGCTGGCCCTTGCCCTGACCACGAGCAGAGATCAGAAACAGAGTGTGTGTGGCAGAAAGTTCAAGGTGGGGGCCGGAGCAGGGCAGCCGGGTCCGGGGGCTCAGGGAGGCCACAGGCCCCGCACTCCTAGCCCTCCTGTGTGTGGATCTCGCGGAGGTTTTGGCTCTGGTGTTTCACACACGCTGGGGTACCGGACAGCAGGGCCCTTGTCTGCTGGTCTCCTGTCTCTGGTCCATGGGGGCTGGCCCCCAGCAGAACTCAGCGAGGTCTCTCCCTGAGGCCTGCCCTCCTGGCTGCCTTCCCCCAGGGACTGCCGTGCGCCACTGTGACGAGCACAGAGGGTGGCTTCCCCCAAACCTCTTCAACTGCACGTCGGTCACCTTCTCAGAGCTGAAGGGATTTGTAAGTGAACCTTCTCCTCTCCATCTCCTTGCCCCTCACCCTGTCTTCACCCAGGATGACTTGCCCACCTCCCCAGTTTTGAGAAAGGGGACTCCGACAACTCTAGCTCCTGCCTCCGGGGGCCCCTGCCCAGAGCTGTCTCTCCCCTTCCCGAGTCCTTGAACTCTGGAGTTCCAGTTCTGCCCTCTGGGAACCTCGCTGTCCCCTCTGTGCTGACCCCCCTGCCTGTCTTGGTTCCAGGCTGAGCGGCTGCAGAGAAACGAGTCAGGCCTGGACTCGGGGCGCTCCCAGCGGCTGGCCCTACTCCTGCGCAATGCTACCCAACACACAGCTGGCTACTTTGGCAGCGACGTCAAGGTGGCCTACCAGCTGGCCACGCGGCTGCTGGCCCACGAGAGCGCCCAGCGAGGCTTTGGGCTGTCCGCCACCCAGGACGTGCACTTCACCGAGGTGGGGCTCAGAGTGGGCAGGGAAGGCGGGTGGGAGGAGGTCATGGTGAGTGAGCCGGCTCCTGGTAACCTCGGGGCAGAGTGGGGGGCACTCCCCTCCCTGCTTTTAGGGAGCTCCCGGCCAGCATGAGGCCTCCATGAGACCCCCTGAGCCGTGGCCCAGCACATGGGTCACTTAGAGCACCTCTTCCCGACCCTTCTCAAAGCAGGGTACCCATAGAGAATAATGTTTGTATGAGGACCCGGTCTGACCAGGCTCGCCAGAGGAGGGGCCCTGCCCACTAGGCCAGGACAGGGAGGGACCCGCATCACATAATCGTGTGGGCACGGGCATAGGCCCTGGGAAGTTGTTAGAGACAGAGGAGGAAGGATTAGCAGGCGGGGCATGGTGGGGACAAGGAGTGAGCTGTGGGCACAGCCTGCTGTGACCGTGCCCACCCTAGAATCTGCTGCGCGTGGGCAGCGCCCTCCTGGATGCAGCCAACAAGCGGCACTGGGAGCTGATCCAGCAGACGGAGGGCGGCACCGCCTGGCTGCTGCAGCACTATGAGGCCTATGCCAGCGCCCTGGCCCAGAACATGCGGCACACCTACCTGAGCCCCTTCACCATCGTCACGCCCAACATTGGTGAGGCTGCCTGTCAGGCTGGAGAGGGTGTGTGCAGGGCCATGCCGGGGGCCTGCCCCCCTCACTTAGGGTCTGACCTCTGCCCTCTTCCTAGTCATCTCTGTCGTTCGCTTGGACAAGGGGAACTTCGCTGGGGCCAAGCTGCCCCGCTATGAGGCGCTGCGTGGGGAGCGGCCCCCAGACCTGGAGACAACGGTCATTCTGCCTGAGTCTGTCTTCAGAGGTCAGTGGGGGCCGAGGGGTGGGTCGGGGGGCCAGGCTGGGGTGTCTGTGAAGGACCTGGCTGAGGAGACAGTGTCCCCGATCCCAGAAACGCCCCCTGTGGTCAGACCCGCGGGCCCCGGAGAGCCCCAGGAGCCGGAGGAGCTGGCTCGGCGGCAGCGGCGGCACCCGGAGCTGAGCCAGGGTGAGGCGGTGGCCAGCGTCATCATCTACCGCACCCTGGCCGGGCTGCTGCCCCATAACTACGACCCAGACAAGCGCAGCCTGAGGTGAGCAGCCAGGGAGACAAGGGTGGGTGGGGGTGCCGGTCAGTGGGTGAGCCACAGAGAGGGACCAGGGGTCGGCGGCATCTCAGAGTGATGAGAAGGGTCCTCCAGTCACGCAGGGCTTCCCAGGTGGTACTAGTGGTAAAGAACCCACCTGCTAATGCAGGAGATGTAAGAGATGTGGGTTCGATCCCTGGGTTGAGAAGATCCTCTGGAGGAGGGCATGGCAACCCACTCCGGTAGTCTTGCCTGGAGAATCCCATGGACAGAGGAGCCTGGCGGGCTACAGTCCATAAGGTCGTACAGTCAGGCACGACTAAAGCGACTTAGTATGTGTGCATGCCACTCACGCAAATACCGTGGTGACTGTGTGCCTGCCTGCCCAGAGTTCCCAAACGCCCCGTCATCAACACACCCGTGGTGAGCATCAGCGTCCATGACGACGAGGAGCTCCTGCCCCGTGCTTTGGACAAACCAATCACGGTGCAGTTCCGGCTGCTGGAGACCGAGGAGCGCACCAAACCCATCTGTGTCTTCTGGAACCACTCGATCCTGTGAGCCTGCACTGCCCTGTGCCCCAGGGCTGGGGGCAGAGCCCCCAGGCCCTAGTGCACCCCACCCTCCTGTCTCCTGACCCTGCCTCCCTCACACAGGGTCAGTGGCACTGGTGGCTGGTCAGCCCGAGGCTGCGAAGTCGTCTTCCGCAACGAGAGCCACGTCAGCTGCCAGTGCAACCACATGACGAGCTTCGCCGTGCTCATGGACGTGTCTCGGCGCGAGGTTGGGCCCGCAGGGCTGGGGGTGGATGGCCGCAGGGCTGGGGGTGGGAGCCCAGGGCTCTGAACTGGGTGCTCAGATCTAATCTAATCCCCCTGGCTCTCTGCCACCCACCCCTGCAGAATGGGGAGATCCTACCACTGAAGACGCTGACATACGTGGCCCTCGGGGTCACCCTGGCCGCCCTCCTGCTCACTTTCCTCTTCCTTGCTGTCCTGCGCGCCCTGCGCTCCAACCAGCACGGCATCCGACGGAACCTGACGGCTGCCCTGGGCCTGGCTCAGCTGGTCTTCCTCCTGGGAATCAACCAGGCTGACCTCCCTGTAAGATGTTCCTCCCCAACAGAAGCCTTCCCCAGGGTCCCCGACTCTCATGATCCCATGTCAGTCTTCCCCAGCGTTCCCCTCAATCCCTGCTTCTGCAGCCATGAGGGGTAAAGAGCCAGCCTGGGGCCTAGCACATGGCTTCCACCGCTCCAGCTCCCCCTGGCTCCCCAGCACACCCTAGAGGTACCTTCCTATGGCCCAGCCTCCCCCCGGGAGCGGCATCCAGCACCCAGGCTCTCCTCTCCAGCCTGGTGAGAGCAGAGCCCACACCCTGGGTGTGGCCTGGCCCTGACCGGGCCTGGCCCTCAGTTTGCCTGCACAGTCATTGCCATCCTGCTGCACTTCCTGTATCTCTGCACCTTCTCCTGGGCGCTGCTGGAGGCCTTGCACCTGTACCGGGCGCTCACCGAGGTGCGCGACGTCAATGCCGGCCCCATGCGATTCTACTACATGCTGGGCTGGGGCGTGCCCGCCTTCATCACAGGTACCCCCCACCCCAGCCCGGGTCTTGAGGGTCTACATCCCTAGGGCCTCGGCGCACCTTTATGCCACCTTCTCCCACATACATCCCAGGCCCGGAGGCCGCACATCCCTATGCCCCAGGCCGAGTTCTCCACAAGCGTCCCTCTGGTTTAACTCGGTGCCTGGGAGCCCCACCCAGGGAGAGGGTCCCCCAGGCCAGAGAGGATGGCATGGACAGAGGGTGGACAGAACCCTTCCTCCCCTGCACCTGGCCCTTGGAGCCCACCAGACCACTTGACTGATTCCCAAGTCCCTTGACCACCCTTCCCGGCTGCTGTCACCGCACTCCCAGGTCTAGCCGTGGGCCTGGACCCGGAGGGCTATGGGAACCCCGACTTCTGCTGGCTCTCCATCTACGACACACTCATATGGAGTTTCACCGGCCCTGTGGCCTTTGCGGTCTCGGTAAGTGCTAGAGAGTGCCTGGGGGTGGGGTGGAGCAGGCTAAGTGTGACCTCCGGCTCCCCTTTAGGAATGCTGGAGGCCTCCGGGGGCTGGGATGGAAGCCGTCTGTGTCCTGACGATCCCCCCTCACACCCCCTCCTCCCCTGACAGATGAGTGTCTTCCTGTACATCCTGGCGGCCCGGGCCTCCTGTGCTGCCCAGCGGCAGGGCTTTGAGAAGAAAGGCCCTGTGTGAGTATGGGGTGGGCGTGCCTGGGCGGTGGATGGGCACCGGTACGGGAGGCCTCGCAGCCAGACTCACAGCCCACCTGTCCCCAGCTCGGGCCTGCGGCCCTCCTTCGCTGTCCTGCTGCTGCTGAGTGCCACGTGGCTGCTGGCACTGCTGTCCGTCAACAGTGACACCCTCCTCTTCCACTACCTCTTCGCTGCTTCCAATTGTGTCCAGGTACCGGCCCGGCCCATGCCCTGGGGGAGGCCACTGGAATTGAGTGTGGGGGGAAGCTTGACTAGGAGGTACCTTAGTCAGCACTTACAGTTGCTGCTTCTTGCCTGTCAGGGCCCCTTCATCTTCCTCTCCTACGTGGTGCTTAGCAAGGAGGTCCGGAAAGCACTCAAGTTCGCCTGCAGCCGCAAGCCCAGCCCTGACCCTGCGCTGACCACCAAGTCCACCCTGACATCGGTGAGGGAGCCGGGGGTCCAGGAGGTGGAGGGGTCGTGCGGAGTATGAGGCTGGGGAGAGGCAGGAGGCCCAAGGAGCCCCTTCTCTGTGCTTTTTGTCCCACTTTTTCTCCATCCTTACATCCTTTCCTGAAAGGAGGAAGGGTGGTGAGATGGTATGTGTGTGTGTCCGGGGAAGAAGGGGCACGGTTGGGGGTGCAGGAGGGGATGCTGAGTTGAGAGGGATGGAAGTGGAGCATAGGAGAAAATGGCCAAGACAGGTGATCAGTCATAAATGCCCCACCCCTGAGAGCCCTTGTGTGTCCTGGTAAATCTGTGTCTCCCAGGATGCTCTCAGGAGAGCAATCTTTTCCTGACGAGCCCTTAGACAGCCAAGTCCAGGGTATTTGGGGTACATAGAACTGGCATAGCTACAGCAGAGCTACAACCACTACTAGGCCCTGAAATAGGGGCAGCAGAGACATAGTTCCTCTCTCTTCATCCTTGGTACATGGTGGGTAGAATTTAGGGCAAGCTCCCTCAGCCCTTCCATTTCCCAGCCTGGGGCCACCCCATCCCACTCCCCAGCGTACTGACCTATCTGTTCCCCACTTAGTCCTACAACTGCCCCAGCCCCTACGGGGACGGAAGGCTGTACCAGCCCTACGGAGACTCAGCCGGCTCCCTGCACAGTGCCAGCCGCTCGGGCAAGAGTCAGCCTAGCTACATCCCCTTCCTGCTGAGGTGAGGTCTGGCGGGGCGGCGGGCTGGGGAGAGAGGAAGGGCACCAGGCCTGCTAGACCCAGGCCAGGCGGCTAGGAGTTGGGTAGCACGCTCCGTGGTTGACGCGGTGGCAGCTTGAACCTAGAAGTGCTGAGGGACATGGGACAGGAACGGGAGAAAACCCAGGACAGACAAGAGAATGGGACACAGGGTGAGGAGCCAGGCTGATGCCTCCAGTGTGTCTTGTCTTCTTAGGGAGGAGTCCACACTGAACCCTGGCCAAGGGCCCCCTGGCCTGGGGGACCCCGGTGGCCTGTTCCTGGAAGGTCAAAACCAGCAGCATGGTGAGGATGGAACCTCCTGATGGCCAGTGGCGGGTGGAGGCCCAGCCACCCAGCTTTTACTGAGGGTGGGTGGCGGCGGATGGGCTGTCCGTGATCTCTCCCCCACCTGCTAGATCCAGACACAGACTCCGACAGTGACCTGTCCCTGGAGGATGACCAGAGCGGCTCCTATGCATCTACCCACTCATCAGATAGCGAGGAGGAGGAAGAGGAAGCGGAGAGGGAGGCAGCCTTCCCTGGAGACCCGGGCTGGGACAGCCTGCTGGGGCCTGGGGCCGAGAGACTGCCCCTGCACAGCACCCCCAAGGGTGGGCCAGGGCAGGGCTGTGGCCTCTGGAGGCAGCGGGAGGGCAGAGGGGCTGGGATTCCTGGGAGGTGAGACTAGGGTGGCGATTCTCCTGACTGCCTTCTCTGGGCCTTATCTACTTCCTCTGTCCACCAGAGGGGGGCCTGGGGCCCGGGAAGGTCCCCTGGCCAGGAGACTTTGGGACCACAGCAAAGGAAGGTGGTGGTAACGGGGCCTCTGAGGAGCGACCACGAGAGAATGGAGATGCCCTGACTTGGGACGGGTCCCTGGGCCCCCTTCCAGGCCCTTCTGCCCAGCCTCACAAAGGTGAGTGGGGTATGCACAGCTGCGTGCTCCCCATCAACAGCGCCCCGCACCTCACACCAGCCTGCGGCCAGTGGGCGTGCTCCTTCCACCTGCCCCTCATGGTGCCCACCTCTGGCCCACAGGTATCCTCAAGAAGAAGTGTCTGCCCACCATCAGTGAGAAGAGCAGCCTCCTCCGGCTACCCCCCGAGCAAGGCACCACGTCTTCCCGGGGCTCCTCAGCCAGCGAGGGCAGCCGGGGTGGGCTCCCACCCCGCCCTCCCCCCCGGCAGAGCCTCCAGGAGCAGCTGAATGGGGTCATGCCAATTGCCATGAGCATCAAGGCAGGCACGGTGGATGAGGACTCGTCAGGCTCCGAGTGAGTGTGGCTGGGCGGGCGGATCAGGGTGCAGCCCCGCAGAGACCCTGCCTCCAGACCTCCCTCAGGCCACCCTGGCTGGCAGCAGACTGTGGTCCGGGGCCCTTCAGGCCATGTGCCCACAGACATGGTGCCCCGTGGGGTCGGCCAGCCCAGCATCGGGTAGAGTGGGGGAGGGCAGGGAGCTGGGGTTGCTTTTCTGTTTCCTTCTTCGGGGAAAGCTTCTCCCTGTCTCCTCTGCTCTGACTAACCCTCTGTCTGCCTTGTCTGTCACTTTGCTTTCCTGCCCCTCCAGATTTCTCTTCTTTAACTTCCTGCATTAACCCTGGGCCGTGGTTCCTACACCCCGAGGCTCCCTTACCTTCCCCAGCTGCACTCATGCCCCCACTCCTGTCTTGTGCTTTATCCTGCCTCTGCTCCCCCGCCTGCCTGCCTGCAGCAGCGACGAAACGTCCATCTGAGGAGCCTGGGCCTTGCCGGGAGGGGCACCCACCCCACCCCAGGCCATCTAGTGCCAACTCCCTTCCCCATCATCCCCCTCACTGCACTTTGGACCCCTGGGGCCAACATCTCCAAGACAAAGTTTTTCAGAAAAGAGGAAAAAAAAAAAAAAGAAATTTAAAAAAGGATCTCCACTCTTCATGACTTCAGGGATTAATTTTTTTTATACGCTGGACACTGACTCCCCTTTCCCTCCCCTAAGAGGCTAGGACCCCCCAGGATGCTCTCCCAGCCTCTCCTCAGTTTCCCATCTGCTGTGCCTCTGGGAGGAGAGGGGCTCTTGGGGGGCCTGCCCCTCGTCTGCCATCACCAAAAGGAAAGGACGAAGCCACACGCACCCAGGGCGTCGTGCCCTGCGGGCTGCACCGGCTGGGCCTCAGCGCGGCAAGGGTGGCAGGACGGAGGGCGCTCCTCACCCTGCCTGTGCTGCCACCTCCAGGAACTGCAAAAGCCCTGTCCGGAGAGGGGGCAGAAGGACTCAGCGCCCCCGGACCCCCAAATGCTGCATGAACACATTCTGAGGGGTACCCGTGCCCCTGGGTGGCGGCCGGGCCACCCCCGCCCCTCTCCTTTCCCTGGACTCCGGCCACGTGCTGCAGCCCGGGCGTTTGCTCAGTTCGCTGACCCAAAAGTGCTTCATTTCCCTGCCTGCCCCGTGCTGGGGAAGGCCAGTCACGTGTTAAGTTGCGCTTCTTTGCTATTGTGTGGGTGGGACAGGGAGGAGGAAGACTGGCGGGAGTCGGGTTGCCCCCTGCCGTCTCCAGCCCAGGTCTGGAGTCCGGGATCCCGTGTCCACTCTCCCTCCTCCGGGACCAGACAAACCCCACTGACCTGCTGTGGCCTCTGAGACATGTTCTATTTTTATCTCCTTCTTGGAATTGGCTCTCTTCTTCAAAAGACCA
This sequence comes from Cervus canadensis, assembly GCF_019320065.1. NCBI lineage: Eukaryota > Metazoa > Chordata > Mammalia > Artiodactyla > Cervidae > Cervus > Cervus canadensis. Next base: position 32,977,595 of record NC_057387.1, on the reverse strand, counting down.
AGTCCTGTTCCTTTTTCTCCCCCTCACCACCCAGCTCCCTGCGAAGAGAGAGTTAATATATATTTTTTATTTATTTGCTTGTTGTGTTGGGATGGGTTCAGTCCCAGGGGGTCTGACGTGGCCATCACAGGTTGGGTGTGTACCCAGCAGTCCTGGCAAGGGGGCCTAAGGCCCTTGTCCTTGCTCCAGGCTGTCATCTCCCCACCTCTCCTCTTCCTCCTTGGTTTTGCCAGCTGCTATTCATTGGAGTCACCATTTACACTAAACATGTATTCCAGACTTGTCACCGACTTTCCTCTGGAGCAGGTGGCTAGAAAAAGAGGCTCTGAGTAGAGAAAATATTCCTATTTCTCATTTGTAAGGCTCTTCTCTGGCTTTTCTGCCATGGATTCTCCCCCCTGGCCTCTCCCCTCAGCAATTCCTGCAAAAGGTTAAAAACTTAACTGGTTTTTACTACTGATGACTTGACCTAAAAAAATACAAAGATGCTGGATGCTAACTTGATACTAACCATCTGACTGTACAGTTTGATTGTTACTGTAAATATGGTAGCATTTTGTGTTTTGTTTTTTCATTTCTCCATACTACTGAATAAACTAGTTCTGTGCGGGCTGAGCACGGTCAGTGTGTCCTCCTGTGTGCGGCCCTGTCCTTCCAGAGGGGATAGGCCTGGTCTCTGGAAAACAAGAGCAGGCAGGGCCCTGGGAGGGCCCAGGTCAGGGGACTCAGATATACTCTATCGACACTCGCAGCAGTGACCCCCGAGTAGCCTCATCAGTACTGAGCCCATGTCCTGGTATTTCCAAGGAAGATGTGACCAATAGCAGGGGAAGTATGCTTTTCACCAGGACAGGAGGGCCTTGTATGGCTGGAGAGGCTGCACAGAGCAGGCAGGATTCCAGCTAAGTCCTGTTCTGGGAGCAGGATTCAGGAGGTAGGGAAGGCTGAGTTAAGAGGCTGCTGGGAATTCAAAGGTGCTCAGTGACTAGGTACCTCCTGATTTCACTCCTCTGGTCCGTCTTGTGTTTCTCCGCATCGGAAATAAAGCAACTGTTCATACTCTAGCCAGCTGTGTACTCTGCCACATCACTTGTGTTCCCAAGTTGTGTGTGTTTTCGATCTGTTCAACAGACTAGATAGGGAGTTCACATGGGGGCCACAGAGGGGAGCTGTTTAGAACACAAACACTGGAACCAGACTGCGTGACTTAATCTCTCTGAGCCTTAGTTTCCCTGCCTGCAAAATGAGGATAATGGCGTCTGCCTAATTGAGCTTTTATGAGAATTAAATGAGTTAACACATGTAAGTGCTTTGAACAGTTCACAGTGCTTAGTAAGAGGCCAACAAACCTTGGCTTCCCTCCTTGGTGCTGCCGGGTTGGGGGGGTAGGTAAGAGTGCCACAAAGAGAAAAAACAGAAAGCCTGACCAAGAGGGAAGGAAGTGAGCAGGTAGCAAAGGAGAAGGGCAGCTGCTGGGGGGCATGGGGGCAGCTCCTCCCCAGCTGACGCAGCCTCCTTAACCCTGCAATGTTGCTTAAGCAGATTTGCAGTGGGATTGGAAGAGCCATTAACCTTTAACCAAACCCCAGACTGACCTAAAGGGCAAAAGGAACACGTCTTGTCCTCTTTGGCCACCAGGTGGCAACAACACATGGGTCTGCTGCTTATTTTACCTCTGAGGATCCACAGGACCTGGCCCACACCCAGGCCATACAAACAGGCCATCTGCTGGCCACACCTAAGTGCGTGCCTGGACTTGCTTCTGTCAGACACCAGTGTAGGACGCAGTTGGGATGCACACCTGATGTTTTCTTGCCTCTGCCAAATTTCTCCAGAGCTGAATACTCAGTGTCTGTCTCCACACCCCCTCCCTGAACTCAACGCTCAGAAGCCCAGAGGCTGCAGGAGTTGCTGCAAGAGGCTCAGGAAAGATGACGTGTGCTGGTGACACATGGTGAATGAACCTGACGGTCAGCCATAAGAAGGAAGAAGCCATGGTGGGGGTGGTGGCTGGCCCTGGGAACGAGGGGAAGGGCCTGTTAGTGCCTCAGAAGGAGGCCTATGGATGTGTAAACCTGGGGGGCAGGGCACCAGCTGGAACTCACTCCCTTTATCCAGCTGCCTGCAGGCTTCCTTAAGTCAGGGCCTGGCCTCCAAGGAGGAAAGTCCTCTCAAAACTCACAAGGAATTGAGCTGGTTCCGGTTGCAAGTCAACGGCTGTGAGAAAAGGGAGACCCGTAGTTAAATCTGTTAAACCTTCTGTCATTCATTTTCAATAAACGAATGAAATCCTCCACCATGTACAACTCACAACACGAGGCACAGCACAAGTTTATAAACCCTGGTGCCAGCCCTCTAGTAGGGGAAAGAAAAGAACACCAACAATTCTAAAGATGCGAGGCACAGCATGATGAGGTGATCAGGTATCTTCTAACTGAGACAGCCAGCAAACCTGAACACCAGAGTACCCACCCAAGGGCTCCCTCATCCTTGAAGTACAGCAGACAAGATGCTCAACTCCCAGGCAGCTCTCTTCTCGTACCAGGAAAAGACACCCACATTTAGGATACAAATAATTTACCAAGACCCTGGTTTGATAGCCTCACATACTGTGAATTAAACTATACTTAAGTTGATCTGGACCCACTAATAACATAAGAAGCCTGGAAATGCCTGGGAAGAGGCAGCCTATTCCCACTGAATGCCAGCAAGGGGGCTACTCATTGCCTGATGAGCTGGAATCTCAAGGCCCTCGGGCCTATTCAGACCCCTGCCTGGGAAACCCATCCCGGCTCCCTCATTGAAATTACATAGGAGTTTACTCCAAATCTGTTAGAAACTGGAGGAGTATTTACTTCCACATGTACACAGAATATAAAAATATATGCATTTTATTTTAGAAAAAAATGCAGACCAACGGAGTAAGCTTATTATAAACTGGCCCATTAGAAGTCACAGAATCCACAGGAAACAAGTTCTGGAGACCAGATGCCTGCCTCTGCCTCTCCAAACAGGCCTGAGTCCAGGAGAGGATGTGATTCTGGAGGACTGCTCCTTGGAGAGCAGGGAGGTTGGCCACAGAGGCCATTCACATGTAAATGTCCAGTGAACCGAAGCCGGGGAGAAAATCAGACTTTGGACCAGGATACAAGAGTGGGGTGAATAAGGACAAACACTCTCCAGCATTTCTTATTTTCTCTGTGTGAACTTCACCACTGCGAGGCAACCTCTTTTCCCTAACTAGTGTCAACTCAGAGAGTTTGATTCCCCTCCAGCTCAACCCTAATCCACCGCATCTCCCACAGTCTCTAGTCCTGAAGCACCAGTTGGGGTGGCAGCTCTTTCTTCTATCCCTGGGCCAGATCTGCTATCAGGCCTGCCTCCAAAGAGAAGGCTTGGGAAACCAAACAGAGGTGAGTCCAGGCAGTGGCTATAGTGGTTTGCTACTGAATTCTTGCTTGCTGTCCTGATCTCTTTACCTAAGGAGACAGAAGGAGGAACTGCTTTAAACTGCCCTTCTTTCACATGCCCATCTGTCATGAGCTGAATGCAAGTTCCTCAGGGTTGGCAGCAATGGGACTCCGTGCCCCTCGAGGCTCCCCTCCTCATGCCCATCTTGCCTCATGGGATTTGGGGCTGAAGGGCAAAACAGCCTGGAAGCCCAGATGATAAGGAAGAAAGAGACAGCATCTCACTGTCTTACCTGGTAGGTCCTGGGATAGCAACTTTCCTGGGAGGCTGCAGATTGCTGCGACCAGCACCAGAGATGGGAAGATTTGGTCGTTGAGAAACAGGAACTTGATGGGAGTCAACAAAAGACATGAGTTAGCAGAGAGTTCAAGTGACCTTCTCAAAAAGAAATAGTGTTGTCAAGGCAGAGTGAGTCTGGGATAGTGCCTTTCTTCCTCAAGGTAAAAAACACAAGGTATTCGAAAACCAAGGCTTGAACGCTTTGCTCAGGCCCACATCCTCTCCTTAACGCTGTCTCCCATCTCCAGACAGAGCTGTAATGAGGGTGGGAGAGTCGCTGTGACCAACTGGGAGAGTGCATGCATGCTGGGCAAGGGTAAATATCATTCCTCCTGATTTCTTATTCTTTTTTTGAAGATTTCTCATTCTGTGTCTGTTCTTCCTCACCTCTGTGCCCTGCCGCACTTGGTCTTGGAAGTCCTTTCCGAGCTGACAGGGAATCTGAAGGAGGGGCACCTTTGCTGGCTGGGACACTCCGGCTGGTGAGTGGCATCCTGCTGCCAGGCCTGGGAACAGCTGAGGGAACAGGCAGTCGACTGGAAGGTTTAGCAGCTGTTCCCTGGGGCCGAGACAGGCGCTGAGAGTTGCCGGTAGAAGGCTGTGGGGCCAAGACTGGTCTGACAGGGGTAGGTGGACCTGGTGAGAGGAGTGGAGGAATTTCAGGGTTCACACCACATCCTCCCCACTCCCTACACCCCACCCACCCACAGCTTCCCTGCCCAGGTCTTCTCACTTGCTGTTGCTCTCCCACTGGGCCCGGCTTTTCCCCGGACCGGAGGAGTTGATCGGGCAAGAGGAGAAGACGCTGGGCTTTTGGAGGCAGGGAACAGATTGCATGTGGGCGACTCCTGAAACACACAGAGGGAGAAAAAGGACTAGAGTGGAAAAAGAATCTGTTCTGCTGGCTGACTCAGGGACAGAGGTGGAGAGTTTCCTAGATCCCAGGAAGAAGAGAAGTTAGCTGCCAACAACAGCAGCATCACCACCACCGCCATTTATTGAGAGCTTATTACAGACATTACAGAGCTTATACACAGATGCTGTGGTACGTGCCTTGCTTCTGGCACCTCGTTTAATTCCAACAATTCTACAAGGTAGAATTTGACTATCTCCATCTTACCAACAAGGAAAATGCCTGTACTGGGTCATGCACAGTGTCGGAGGCACACATCTAAGCCAAGCCCTCTCAACTCACCCTCTTCACGCTGGAAGGTTTCTTTCCAGACGTTGCTCGAAGAGCCCTGACGGACCCCTTCCTATCGCTGCTCCGGAGTCGGGGTGTCAGGCTGCTTGGAGAGGGGGTGCTCCGAGCCAAAGAGCTCACGGTCGGCAGCAGGTCTCGGACAGGACTGTCCTTGAGCACGAAGGTCTCCCGCCGAGGGCTGGGCTTCACCCTTCGAGGCCCTGAGCCCTCGCCTGTGTTCTCCCGCTCCTGCAGGGCACACTGCTCCAGCTGAGCGGCCAGCCGGTTGGCTTCATGGAGGATTTCTTCCAGCTTCTCTGGACTGAGGGGGCCTAAGCTGAGCCTCAGACCCTGGGGGGTGGGGGCCACTGCATTTGGGTCACTTCGATGGGAGAGGCCTCGTCGGACGGGTTTCTCCGGAGTCACCAACACTGCTACATCTTCTTCCTCTCGACTGAGACAGAAAACAAACCAGGCATCATGCCCACAGGAGAAAACTGCAAGGGGGACTGGGCAAAACCCCCACAGCAGAGTCAAGAACACAACTGCAAACCCTGAAGCCCATACTGGCCGTGAGATCTAAGTGATGAAACACCTGGTTCTACAAGGCCTTCTGCGCTTACTGACATTGGAAATTATGCCAGGGTGAAGATGCCACAAATCCACTTACCCTTCTTCTTAACACCCTGAAATCTCATTCCAGCTTATCACTCCCCACATCCCCAGCAGTGTTGCAGGGCCCTAGTCACCCAGCCACCCAGAAGACCCAGTGCACCCAACCTTGCTAAATTACCAATCCAGACCCGAGGCCAATAATTCAGCAGTAAGGGGTTAGAAACAACCATTGTGAGAAAAAATTAAACAGGATAAAGAGTCTACTACCTGTCTGATGGTGACAGACCCCCAAAGTCCAAGGTCTCATCCGCTATAAACTTTACGTCTGTAGGGGAGGAAAGAAGGAATGTCAGCTTTGGGTCCCCAACATGGCTCTCAATCACAGGGTCCCATTCTTCCCTCCAGTGTTTCCTTACCTTCTAAATCTTCCATGTTCCAGACAACAGGAAAGAGTCAGCTTAGACACCCGAGCTGGAGAGAGAACACCTTTCCTCACGTCTCCATCCTGCCCAAGGCCTCCCAGCTAGACTCCGGGTGCAAGCCAAGGGTTGGGAATAATCGTGAAGGTAAAGCAAGCGTTCCCGCAGTAGGACTTGCCCCTGTAAACTACCTTTGCTACCACCCGGGCATGTACGGGCAGAAGGTCCCGCACTCCATCTCGCTCCACACACTGGCCCCCTGCCCACTGCGACCCAACCTCCTCTCGCTGGAGCGGTCTATGCGCCCCATCTTCCTCCCCGCCACCATTCTCCGGGTTCTTCCTCTCCCCAAGGCACCTTTCTACTCCCCGCAGCACCGCATCCACACCACTTCTACAGGCCACGCTCCGTTTTCAGTTTCCGAGCCGCCTCACCTCCCGTGGAAGGTGCCTTCCTTCCACAATCTAGTCCCGGGAATCAGCTCCCAGGGGGCGGGGTTCCTTTCGAATCTCTCAGGTCCCACCCACTCCCCCCACACGCGCTCAATGATTGGTGGAGGCCGGCATCCCCACGCCCTTCTGAGGCGGGGCGGCGGAGGGGCTGTCTGCCGGAAGTCTGCAGGTGGGGCAGAGTGGAAAGCCGTTCTCTGAAAGACTCCATCCGGAGGGCCAAGGCGGGGAGCCCGCGAGCGCGCGCTCGTGCCCGGGAAATTTTGCTTGGATTCTCTCCAGCAGCCTGGACCTCGCGGCGGCGCGCGAGGGAACGGCCCAATGAGCGAGGGCTTCGCGCCCTGCCGCACTGTCGTCTCCGCCCCCTCCTTCTCCATCGGCTCAGAGCTGAGCTTTAAGGCGGTGAAATTAATGCTCCGCTTGGGGAAATTCGTTTTCTTAGGCTCACTCCGTTCGGAAGCGCCGTGTGAGCCCGATCCCTCAGTTGTCATTTTTCCAAATTTACGGAAGCAACTAAACGCTTATATTTTAAGTATTTTGAGGTTCTCTAAGAAGTGCATCTCCACGGGCTTTTTGGGCAAAAACATTAGGATCCTGAGCCATTCAAGGTGTGAAGAAAACAACGGGTTTTTCAGACAGGGAGATTTGGGTTCAGATTCAACCGTGGCTCCCCTGTTGACAAGAATATTGAGTACATTTGACCTCTCTGAGCTTATATTTGACCCCTCGCTTATCTAAGAGGATCGTGATCATCACAGTACATGGTTAGGAGAATAATTATGAATATCGAGTTTTATACCGTGTGCCTTAAGAGCTTTTGGGGGTAATATTTGTAACTGGCTTCCTCTAAATTAAAAGCTGTGTTGTGAAAAGTTTAAGCCTTCTTATTAGGGATTTTCTTTGTTGCTTCCAAGGGTTGCCTGTGAATAGACTGGGCCATCTGTTAATAGAGCTCAGAAATATTATAAAATTTTGAAATTAAAAGTACCCAAAAGATGGTTAAAGAGTTCTCCCATTAACAAAGAGCCTAAACATTCTGTCTCCAGAGTTTATGACCACTATTTTGGCTATTTATAGGCTTTTTATTTACTTCTCAGTTTTTAGCTGTAAATTTGAGGTGGTGAGGTTTGCAAGAGTGAGATGTTATTGTAATAAATGCCACAGGAAGGAAGGAGCCTTGGAGTTTAGTAGTGTGATAAAGGGAGAGGATGGGGAGACCCAGAACTTGCAAGTTTATGTGAAGAAGAGCTGGGACAAAGAGGATTGCCTCTTTTGCCGTGGGTTCCTGGTGAAGGTGGGATTTTAGTTGCTTGCAGGGTTCAGAGTCTTTGGAGGTAAGAAAACCAAAGCCAGTAGCTTTCTCCTTTCCAGGCAGGTAGTGGCAAAGTGGAGATCAGAGGGAAAGAAGCTGTTAATTAACTGTCTTCCTTCTTCCCCTAGGAGCAGCCTGAGTAAGGAAATTCTTCACCCACCTTCCGGTAAGTGAAGGAGGCAGTTTTAGAAAGTTGGGAGTTAATTCCTTCTAAGGAAACCCATCTCCAATTTTCTATCACCAAATTATGATTTTGAAAGCTGTTGTAGAGAAATAAGCAATGGATCTACTTTCTTTTCCATCAGAATGACAATGAGGGAAGAAAATGTAGATCCAGGCACAAGAATTTTTCACTCAGCATAAAGGCCTCTAATATGGGAAATATGTGACCCTCTCAGGTCAACCCCAAAATGATATGTATGAATAGGTATTAAAGATTTTGGATAAATAATGAAGAGATAAATTAATGAAGAAATCATACTCCCTCCCAGGCACATGGTAAGCCTTAGTTCAGAAGGTACTTTGAGCATAGTGTTGAGTGCATAAATGAAAAATTTAGGATTCCAGTGCAGTTCTCCTTGGATGCAGGCAAGCATCTTGGTCATTGTGTACATGACTGGCTGGCTTTGGACTCTGGCCCCTGCTCCTTAACAGTCCTCCCAACATGCTCATCAAGTGCATTAGACCCTACATATGATTAGTGTGACTGTTTTCTCAGTTGTCCCAAGGATGCTAGATAACTAGTGACATTCTGGATGCATAGGAAGAAGTTAATTTATCACATGTAAGGAATGCCTTGGGACATTGGAACTTAATTCTCATAGAACTGCAGTTGAGAAAGGCTGGAATAGATACTTGGTCTCAACTGAAAATAAGCATTTTAGTCTGAACAGAACAGCTCTTCGTACTGAGCCGAAATAGATCCCTTCCTTTTTCAAAACTTTGCCTTATATTTACTGTCTTCTAGGAATATTTTCTTTCTTAAACCCATGATTCCAACCCAGACCCAAACAGTGGGGGTCCTTGGGTGAAAGACATGAGAAGAAATATGGAAAGCTTGAAGTCAAACAGACCTGGTTCAAATCCTAGAGCTTCTACTTTCCAACTGCATAACTTAGAGCAATTTATAAGCTTCAACTCACTCAGTTGTAAAATGAAGATTAAAAGAGATAAAGCCTTCAGAGCCTCATGCATAGACAGCTGTTTCAATCATGTATTAATGTGTATATTTAGTGGCTTGAAACAACAGCAACTATTCATCTGCTCATGATTTTACAATTTTGCTGGACTATTCAAGGAGAGCCTGTCTTTACACAAGGAGTAGATTGGATTTGTCTAGAGCTGCAGGCTCAAAGGTGGCCCCACATGTCTAGGCTGCTGGTGCTGGCTATCAGCTGGGATTCTTGGTTGTCCTTCATGGGCCTCCCATAATTCAGCAATCTATGATGAGATTCTTTAATTGGGAACATGATAATTCTTTAATTGTGCACATGACTGGCTGGGAAGCCAGTCAGTTATGTACACAATGACTTCCAAAAGCAAAAACAGAAACTAGTAGACCTCTCAACTGGCATAACATCACTTCCGCTGTGTTCTTTTGATCAAAACAGGTCACCTGGTCAGCCAGATTCAAGGGGGGAAGAAACAGACTCCAATTCTGGATGGGAAGAGCACCATGCCCTTACCAGGATGGGAGGAATTATCTCTGTCTTCTGCAGACTCCATCACAGAATGCCTTCAGTATGTTATTTGTTATAGAAATGAAAACATGTAAGCAAGAGCACATCACCTTTATTCTTTCTCTAGGGCTTATTGAGACTCTGCTTCACTTTCTTCATTGTCTCCTAGCCCTCAGGTTTTAGTGCTCTGTCTTTAATTAGTTATGCATGTATTCATGTATCCTGTTGTCTGTTTCTCTATAATAGAATTGCATCCAGTTTTCCAACTTATACTGGAAAGCGCAGAGAGGAAGAGGGCAGGTCATCTTTAACATCCCTTTGAGCACCTGATACTGTATAGCGCTGTCATGACTGTCTAGAGAAAAAGACAGTGTTAGGGATCTCTGTGGAAGAGAACATGGATATAGGAAGAGAAAGAGGAGTCTTGGAGGTGCAGAGATTCCATAAGTCTGGCTAAAGGATTGCAGTCTTCTTAGTGGTTTTCTATATAGAAAGCCTCAAACAGATGGACACTTTTGCACTGAGCATCCACACTTTTATTTAGATTAGTCCAAACAGACACTGTACTGGAGCTTCTTAAGAACACAGTCTTGCCACAGGCTTCCTGGAAGGACAGAAAAGAGAGGGTAGGTTGTGGCCATAACAGCCAACAGCCAGAGTGCATCGAGGCTGCTGAGGCAACCCGTTCACATTCTCTGCATCCTGTGCTCTGAATTCTCCATTTACCCTGCTTCGTTGCTGGCACTAACTGGGAGAGATGGGAAAGGGCAACTAACAGTAACAAGAATAACATCAACACAATGTCATTAACCTTAACCTTAATGCAGAGAGGAACTGAGGGATGGCGAGAGAACTGACTGTGCAAGCCAACTGGCAGAGCGAGCTCTCCTGAGAAGTTTGCATTTTAATGCATCCCTCAGGGTTTTCATTTGCTATAGAGCAGTGAGAGGCTTAAATAAATGGCTTCTGGGATGGAATTCACTCTTGGGTTTCATCAGCCAGGAGCTGCAAGTCAGAGGAGACGTTGAGAACCAGTTCTCTTTAATTTTCTCATGAGCTTCCTTTTCACCCCACTCATCAGCTTGTACACAACATTTCTACTGTGAATGATGTAGTCTTGAAGGAGCTGTCAAGTTCTACATGACAATCTGAGCTGCCCTTTGTCAATAATGTGCTGCTTGGGACCACATAACCCACATGTTCAATTATTATTGACATATAAGGATAACAGTGGTTTTCTTCTCTTGGAAGGGAAGGAACCCCAAAGCTTCAAAGTAAAAAGCAAGCAAACTAATCTGTTTTTCATCATGCTTAACATACTGTGGTAGAAACACTTATTGACCAGAACATCTTCTTCTCTCTTTTTCTGCTGTATGGTGGCTGTGACCTCCACCATCCTTCTCTCCTGACTGTTTCCTTGTTGCCTTTCCTTACAGCACCTGTTCACTCCTTCCCACAGAGCCCCCCAACCCCCCCCTTACAATTACGTAGATGCTATCACTCTTCTTCAGAAGACCATTAAGTTTAATTCCTAACATCAGCTTGAGGAGTACCGATAGATGGAGGCTGAGACCAAAGTAGACCTCATCTATAGTAAATTTCCTCCACATGGATGTTAGTATTTATTCACTTACAAAAACGTGGTTAAACTGATCACCAGCCCAGGTTGGATACATGAGACAAGTGCTCGGACCTGGTGCACTGGGAAGACCCAGAGGGATTCAGTAGAGAGGGAGGTGGGAGGGGGGATCAGGATGGGGAATACATGTAAATCCATGGCTAATTCATGTCAATGTATGACAAAAACCACTACAATATTGTAAAGTAATTAGTCTCCAACTAATAAAAATAAATGAAAAAAAAAACGTGATTAAAAGAAAAGAAGTGTGTACACAGTCGCAGCTGCTCCACCTTCTCTCTCAAATGCCAGCACTGCCTCTAGCTCAAAGAGCTCCAGCCATGGAGAAGGGGGAATAATTAAGGAGGTCTCTATATGGTGGCTTAAGACTGCCTTCAAATCCATGGCTGGTAAAGCAACTGGCTACAAAAGCAACTGCGCCCTCTACTGGAGGGGTAAAGAAACCTCATCGTTAACAGGACTGTTACTATGGCACTGGGTGAAATTAGACGTAACATTAGAAGTCATTAGATGAGCAAATCTCCCTTTCTTCTCTGTTGCAGGAAATTGCCCAGGACCTCAGAGCAGATCTGAGCCTCCAGAGGGCAGCTATGGGCGCTTCACAGGAGGCAAACCAGGCCTGTCTGGTCGGCCTTTTTGAAAATATCAACCTGTGTGTTATCCATGCCAAACATGTAACAATTATAGCAAAGACATCTAGCTAGCATACCATAAACGTGGAGAACCTGCTTAAGAATGCACTATGATGGATACATTTCATTCTTTAAAAAAAAAAATTCTCTTCTTCCTGCTATTGGTAGTTCTGAACATTATTTTTTTCTATTGAGTCAAAAGGTACCTAAGTGTATGTTTGCAAGTGGAAAAATGGGGGACAGAAATCAGGTATTGGTAGTTTCTCCGTTTTCATTTCTGTGTGAATTTTTAACATAAATGTGGGACCATAAAGCATTAATGCAAGTCAGAATGTTTCAGTAAACAAGATTCAGCAGTTCAACTTTATAACAATAATAAATAAACCTGTCATAGTGGAAATATAGGTAACTTTGTTCTGTATTTTCCAAGTCTTCTGTAAATGTGTTATCATACTTCCATAATTCAAAAAATAAAAATGAAAGAGAATAAATCAATAACCAGTTAAATTTTTCTGGACAATGCCAGCATTTGGATTTTTAAAAACAAGCAAATTTCTTATTGACTTCAACTAAATGGTGTTTATAGCATTTTAATTATACAGTAGATTCCATCCATTCAGTATACTTTTCTGAGTTGTCCTACATGCAAGTACATGTTTTTAATGTTGTCTGTCTTCTGTGCTATGTTTGCTATTAAAATACATTAAACTATTTTGAAAAAAAGTGGTTGCCAGTGAGTGTATGGTTGAAAGGCTCAGGAATACATATCTGTCCCAGATTCAACAACACTAACCATAAACATAAAATACTGCACTCAGACCCCCGTCCCTCTTTCCTTACCTTCCTCGGAGTTACCCATTTCCGCTTAGGGTGCCTCAATTAGGAGCTGCAAGAATTAAGACATTTCTCAGTGTTAACATCTCAGAACTCTCTGGGAAACCTTTGAGAACATCAAGAAGGGATATACTTTCAGGTCTGGGAGAAGTCTATGGGTCTAATTAGGAATCTATGCAGAGGGAAGAATAGGACATGTAATGGCCCGTTCAGCCCTGATTCATGCTGCATACACTTAGAAAGAGCCCGCTGTGTGTCATAAACTGGGCTAAACACTGGGGGACAAAGGCAAATAAGATGGTCTCTGCCCTCAAAGTGCTCATAGTTTATGGGGAAATAGATCAGTAAATAGATCATTATAAACAATATTCCAAATGCAATGATGTGGACTTCCTAGTGGTCCAGTGGTTAAGCCTCCACACTCCCAATGCAGGCTGCTTGGTTTTGATCCCTGGTCAGGGAACTGGATCCCACATGCCACAACTAAAGATCCCTCATGCCACAATGAAGATGGAAGATCCTGCTGGCACAACCAAATAAATAAAAATAAATTAAATGTAATGATGATCTGATCAAGGTGACCGGAATGGATAAATAAGTGAATGCTTGAAAAGAGGTAGAGAGACTGTGCAGTATTTTTGTTTAACAACTGGAGATGAAAGTCCTTTGGTTTGTCTAAATGCCCAACAAAGAGCTGCAGCTCTCTGGGATTGAGTCAGGAGATCGTACAGTTTAATGAAAACAATCTGGGTGAGGTCCAGGAGACTTGGCCTCTTTCCACCACAGTGCCAACTCCTCAACTAACCAACACTGGAAATCCAGGGTAAGCCGATCAGTCACCTCCCTGTGCTTCAGGTCTCTCCTTTGCAAAGTGGAAATAGTGATTCTTCCTAAATTACAGAATTATGATGGAGAAAAATGAAAGAGTGGATAATAAAGACGGCTCCTCAGATACAACCTGATGACGACAGTAATGAGAAGGCCTGAAGGGGAAGCCCCCCAAGCCCTTCTCCTTCTAGGCTTGTGTCTCTGCCCTCAGATTTTCCACCTAAGGAGAGAGGAGGTGCTTGCACCCTAAGGTGACAGGTCTGCCCTTACCTTTCACATCCACCCGACAGTCCACGGACGCCTCCCCCAGGGGGTTAACCGCCTTGCAGGTGTAGATGCCTCCGTCAAAGGGGCCAGGCTTGCGGATTTCCAGGGAGCAGATTCCCAGGTGAGTAAGGGCTCTGTACTTGGGGTTGCCCTGGATATCCATCTTGTTCTTCAGCCAGATGATCTTCGGCTGGAAGATAAAGATGAGGGGGGAGAGTAAGAAGAAACCAACACAGCTCCATCGCCCCTGCCAGAGGGACAGCTCGTGCCCAGATGCTAGCAGGTCATTAAGTGACCGGAGAAGGCAATGGCACCCCACTCCAGTACTCTTGCCTGGAAAATCCCAGGGACGGAGGAGCCTGGTAGGCTGCAGTCCATGGGGTCGCACAGAGTCAGACACGACTGAAGCTACTTAGCAGCAGCAGCAGTATTAAGTGACATCTTCGTGTATGAGGAACAAACACTAAAAGGCAAACTGGAAACATTATCCCCATCGACCTGTCTTGAACCCCAGTGCCCTGAGTGTTCCTACCTAATGTGCTGTGAAGGTGACAGGAATAAATGTTTTGGTTAGAATGTTCCTCAGCAGGCAGAAAGTAACACAGCCCAGCACGCACAGACCTCCCTGCTCACCTTGGGGGAGGCACGGACGCAGCAGAAGAGCTGGGTGTCGTAGCCAATGACCGTAGTGCAGTCCACCAGGGGCTGGGTGAACTTCGGGGCTTCAGAGAAATCTCGCTGGGCAAAGCCCTCGGTCTTGTAAACAGTAGCTGAGGGGACCAAGAAATGCCTCAGGGCCCCATCCCTCTCCAACTCTTTCTCCTTAACTCTTCGCAGCTTTGAGTCCTGGTGGTACCTTACCTGCTTTCTGGATGTGGGCCAGGTCGGAAGTGACGGGGGCGTTCTCGCTGAGCCCACACTGGTTCTCAGCAAAGACTCGAAATGCGTAGGAGTTGCCGACGATGAGGTTGGAGACCGTGCAGCTGGTGCGGTGATAGCGCTCCAGCACGCTGAACCACAGCTGTGAGTGTCCCCACAAGACGCCGGGAGTGAGACCCCTGTTTAGGGCATTCACTGATCCCCAGCCAACCGCACAGAGTTACCAGAGCCCCATTCCAGAATGTTCGTGTTCCTCCCTCCCTCTCTCCCAGCCAGGCCTCACCCCAGATTTGGTGTCAGCCTTCTGCACCGTGTATCCCAGGAGGGCCGCATTGCCCATGTCTTGGGGAGGAGTCCACTCCAGGGTAGCGCTGGAGCCCCAGACATCCACCAACTTGATGCTCTGAGGAGGGCCTGGCCTCTCTGAAAGGGCCAAGCAAAACTGTGGGCGCGACACGCCTCCCCTGCCATGACATCACTCCAGGAGGGGCGTCTGTATGCCAGCCCTCCCTCCACCTTCCACTGCGCCCCCAGTCCCGCCTCCCCAGCTCTCTGTGCGTATCCCCATTCAGGCTGGAGCGGGAGCCCCGAGGACCACCCAGTCTCCCATTCCCCACACGGTACCAATCACCAGGATGTCAATGGTGGCGGTGGCCTCCAGCCCGCCCAGCCGCACACTGAGCTGGTAGCGACCTGAGTCCGCACGCTGGGCCTCTCTGATGAAGAGGATAGAGTCCCGCTCCCCATTCCGCACACTCACACGACTGGTGTCCAAGGCACAGCCATCACGCGTCCAGATGGCTTGAGGTTTGGGTTTGCCCTGAGAAATAGGGAGATGACTGTGAGTGGCCCCCAGAGGCCTCTCGCCCCTCCCAGCTGCAGTAAGGGTCAGATCCACCAGGTCCACATGGTGACTTGACTCACAGCTGCAAATTCTTTGACTGAGAGTTTGGTGAACTGCCCCAGGGGACCTGCATCTCCCGGCAACAGTCTCAGGATCATGGGAAAGGGCTTTGCATCGCCCACCCTCTGAGAGTCTAGGTCATGGACACTCAGGGCAGCTGGGACTAACAATAGCTGCCCAGACTCTTGTCCGTGCATGTGTGCTCACTCAGTCATGTCTGACTCTTTGTGATCCCACAGACTGCAGCTTGCCAGACTCCTCTGTCCACGAGATTTTCCAGGCAAGAATACTGGAGTGGGTTGCCATTTTCTTTTCCAGGGGATCTTCCTGATGCAGAGATCAAACCCACGGCTCCTGCATCTCCTGCATTGGCAGGTGGGTTCTTTACCAATGAACCACCCGGGATGCCCGCCAGACTCCTGAGAGCCCCACAAGCTGAGAGCTGTCAGATCTCTGCTGATTGAAGGGTGTGGATTAGCCTCGCAGCATCCCCTAGGCATGCCTGGCCTGATCTGACCTGATCCCAACCGCCCTCAGGATTGCCAATGGAAGAGCCACCTCAAATTTTGGGGGACACGCACCCTCCATTCAAGGCTAGGATGGCTGCCCCACTGCTAGCAGAACTCTTGGTTTTTGTTTCCAAATCAAAACCCTGGCCTGGCTCTGGTCATGGACTCAACGTGGGCCTGGTATGATCACCTGGAATGGGATTAGAAGGTTCACAGTGTCTCCAACCTTCCTGATGTAGGTCTGCCTCAGGGCCCGAGGTAGCCAGATCTTGGGGTGCTCTGAGTGATGGAGAGAGAGAGAAGAGGGGGGTGGTGAGCTTCCTGTAGGGGGAAGAGGAGAGTTTAGAGGATGTGAATGCTGCATGGAGTTGTGTTCCATAGGTGGGTGACCCAAGCAACACTCAGCTAACTCAGCCCTCCCTCAGGGAATGAGAGGACGGCACCCGTTGTCTCACTGAGATTCAGGGATAAGCAACCAGCTGAAGGATCCGAGAGAGAGAGCGTTAAAGTATAGGCAGAAAGAGGACAAAAGGGTGAGCCTGACTCCTACCTCTTTTAATCTGTAGCTCTCTACCACCGACTTTTCATCAACTGAGATATTTTGTTTGTGCATGGACCAGTCTAGCCTGAGTGGTTTGTCTTTCCACTCCTTTTCTACATTTGTCTTCAACACTCCCTTTATCAAGGCCACTTTCAGTGTCAATCCTGGCCCCCAAGTATCAGCCCCTCTTCCCATTTTGGGGCCACACATGGAGGAGGAAGCTTTACTTTCCGCAGGTAGTCAACACTCTGAACCCACCAGGACAGCAATGGCGTCACTGCAGGGGGAACTGGCTCCTGGGTCCCTTCCTCTTCGAGGCCACCCTGTTCAGGGGCCTGGGTAGTGTCTTCCAGTCTGTGCAGGATCATTTTGTACAATCAGAATCTGGGAAAGATTAGGTCCATTGCTCACCCCACCCCCTTGATCTTCCAGGCTGTTTCAGTGAAAGAGAGATTAGATTATGTTTATTGGCTTCCAGGATGAAGACAGGAGATGCTCAGGAGTAAGGTTGGAGGATGGGTTCCCTTGGGGTCCTGGCTGGATTCCCTTGGGGTCCTGTCTGAAATCTACTCTGTTTTCCAGCCTTCTGGAGCTCCCCTGTCTCCTCCTTTCTCTAGCAGATAGCAGCTTGATAGCAGATTCCAGCCTTTATAACATACATGTCCCTGTAAATACATTCCTTAACATTCACCCCAATACATGAATGTTTACTTACAAATAGAACTGTTTAAAATGTACATTACATAATGCAGGATTGGAATGGTGGAGTTGAAAATAAAACAAAAAAAGGTTCTACAAAGCTCTTCCTACCCCTGAGTTTGTAGGTCTTGCTTAGAGACCAGGAACTTCACTCCCACACTCCACCCCCATCACCATCACGAGGTTACTTGGGCTTGGTAGATGAATATAGACAGAAATGTTCAGTGCATGCTGTCCATTTTATTTGCCTAGTTTCCATTTTCACCGGGCGGCTTACATTTCAACCTGGGTTGTGCTGTCTTAGGCTGCGCCTCACCCCTCTACACCAACTGAACAGGAACTGGGTGGTACTGCGAGGCTGGGGGCAGGGGCCGTGTTCTGAGCGCTGTCCCACCCACGTGGCTCGGGGCCTGAAGCCTCAGCAAGGACTGGGCAGCTCAGAGCCCGGGCAGCTGAATGACCCCGCTCCGCTCGGCTGCCCTCTGTTCGACTTTGGCAGTTTGGGTGGAGGAGGGGCACGAAGAACAGAAGAAGTGTTGTGTGATGTGTTCCTCTCCTGTGGTCATCTTGGCAAGCGACCAAGGAGTTGAGAACAGGCGGATATGACTTTAGGGTTTTCTGAAAAAAGAGGGTGGCAGTTGAAAAGGAGGCTCAAAACCTCATCTTGTTGGCTTTGCTTCCCCACTGCTGGGTGGGGAGCGAACCCCTCACGCTTGCTGGGCAGAGGGTTGGGAAGAAGCCAGCTCTGATGTCCCTTGCACTGCTTATAGCATCTCTGAGTTAGGAGGGACCTTGGGACTTTCCTGGTGGTCCCGTGGTTAAGACTTCACCTTCCAAAGCAGAGGGTGTGGGTTCGATCCCTGGTCAGGGAGCTGAGATCTCACATGGCTTGGGGCCCAAAACCCAAAACATTAAAAAAAAAAAAAAAAACCCAGAAGCAATATTGCAATCAATTCAATAAAGACTTTTAAAATGGTCCACATGAAAGAAAGAAAGAAAGAAGTGGGATTCCCTGACAAGAGGATGGATCAAGAGGGGACAAACTTAAGTGACAAGAATGTTCCAGGTCTGAGGACAAGCAGGCGAAGATTGTGCTCTCAGAGTCTCCCAGCTCCAGTGGGAGGGCGGGCGGAGGATGGGCTTGAGGCTGAAGCTGCTGACACAGTGCAGAGGTGGCAGAGGACTGTTTGACAGCACAGGTGTCTGGGCTGCGGCAAGCCCTTCCCCAGCGCACCCAGGGTTCGGTTTGCCCAGCAAAAGAGAGCAATCTGACCCTTGCTAAGCATGTTAATAGCAGGGCTCATCTGGGGCCTCTCTTTTCACACATCCACAGTCAGGCGAGGTGTTAATTGTACTGACCTTGGAGAAACCTGGCTTTTCCTGCCACCCAAGGTCTTTCTCCTCCTCAGATGCCAGGAGGGATGTGCAACAAAGACTACCGCCCTGAAGCACAGCCTTGGTTTCCTGAGACCAGTTCTGGGACAGCGGCAGTTTGGTTTTCTCCCTTCACAGAGTCTTAGGAAAAAAGTATTTCGAAAAGTGCTATGAGAGTCCTTGGCTTCTGAGCCGTGTTGCTCTCAGCACTGAATTTTTCTCAGACCGAATACTGTCTTACAAATTAGTGGAGAAAGGGGACTTCCCTGGTGGTCCAGTGGTTAAGAATCCGCCTTGCAATGCAGGGGCTGTGGGTTTGATCCCTGGTTGGGGAAGATCACACATGAGCAACACAGAGCAACAGAGCCCAAGAGCCGCAACTAGAGAGTCTGTGTGCTGCAACGAAAGACCCCTCGTGCCACAGCTAAGACTTGATACAGCCAAATCAATTAATTATTTAGAAAAAAACCCAAGTTAGTGGAGAAGGAAGCTACTTAAAGTCCAGAGATCTTGACTCCTCTTGAATAGAAAATCCCTTCTGACTTCCCTGATGATCCAGTGGTTAGGACCGCATGCTTCTAATGCAGTGGGCGTGAGTTTGATCCCTGGTCAGGGAACTAGGGTCCCACATGCCATGCAGTTCAGCCAAAAAAACAAAAAAGAAAAGAAAAAGAAAAAAAGAAAGAGAATCCCTCCTAATTCTACCTAATTTCATCCTGCTGAGGTTTCCTTCTCTGTCCTCACTTAATTTGGTTTCACATGGCTAGAGACTTTCCTGCAGTGATTCCCTAAGGACTGTGTAGTTCAGAATGATGGTGTTCGTTATGGTCTGGAGGGTGAGGGAACAAGATGGACACATTGAAAGAGTGAAGTGTACATGTGCCTGAGTGTGTGTGAGTACAGGACTGTGAGGGCATGTGTGTGCACAGGCCTATGTGAGTGAATGGTTACTGAAAGAGCAAATCCACAGGGCAGGCTACGGCTTCCAGTAACCCCAAAGATTTCCATGGATCCCCAAAAGTGCCAGCATTTCTTAGAAAAACATTAGTTAATCCACAGGATATCACATGCATCTTACACTTCTCTGAGGAGGAGACTCTGTCACCCTCTCCTCCTCATGCTGATGACGGTAACACTGACTCAGCGTCACCTTCTCCAACACAGCTAAAGTCAAGATTCTTGGTCATCTCAACACCCAGACTTCCAGTTCCTGCAGGGCCGCCTCACAGCCTCGCCGGCCGCTCCTCCAAAGATTTCATCCTCCCCTGCTTCAGCCCTTGGTTCCTTTAGTCATTGTCAAGGCCAGTAGAATAGAGTCTAGCCACTCTAGAATCTGAATTTCAAGCAGCCCACTCTCTCAGCACCACCTTCTATCCCGTCAACTCTCTCCCTCTAGTGCTTCACCAGCAGCGACCCTTCAGCCCACTGAGACCCCTGACCCATTATCCTCCTACCCCTGCACTCTCCATCACCCCCTCAGTGTTATTTTCTTTCTCACCCAGCTTAGCCTCCACGGTTGTCATCAGATTCGCTCCTTGCAAACCCACTCATATCCCTAATCCTTTCCACATCCTAATAACACCCAGCCCCAGTTAACTACCACCCCCTCGGTGCCTGCATCCGTACAGTCCAACGTGGCTGGGGAAAATATTATAAAACTGTGCTGACTTTAAATTGATGGCCAGGACTTCCCTGGTGGCCCAGTGGTTAAGAATCTGCCCACCAAGGCAGGGGACAATGGCTCGATCCCTGATCCGGAAAGCTTCCACATACTTCAGGGCCACTAAGACTGCAAGCTGCAACTATTGAGCCCACCTGCACAACTACTGAAGCCCGCATGCCTAGAGCCATGCTCCGCAACACGAGAAGCCACCGCAACGAAGCCCTCGCAGCACAACTAGAGAAACGTGTAGCAACGAAGACCCATCACAGCCAAAAAAAAAGCAATTTAAATGGATGGCCACTACCTCGAAACAGACACTGGCATTTCTGCCAGACTTCCCTGATTCCTTCAGTCTCCTATTCTCCCGGGTGACTGTTGGACATCCTCCTCTTCTAAAACTTCCATACCTTCTCCCAAATCCTCATTCTAATTGATGATCTTGCTAGTGTCTAAGGCTTGCCTGTAGCCTATCTGGGAGATAGTGAAGGACGGGGAGCCTGGTATACTGAAGTCCACGGGGTCACAAAGGACTGGACATGACTCAGCGACTGAACAACAACAACACAGCCTATTCTTAGTTCAGCAGCCAGAAAAGTTTTAAAACCTACACCTAAAACCCTACACCGGCTGCCCCTCTGTCTCATAGTTGAACCGGTGTTCACAATGGTCCTGCCACCTTGTGACTCCAAACCTGACATTCTCTCCCTCACTCTGCTTCTGCCACTGCAGCCCCAGTCCATAAGGCACAGCCCTGCCTCAGGGCATTTGCACTTACTGTTCTCTCTCCTTGGAAAACCTTCTCAATTATCTTCATGCAATTATCTGCAAGCATATCTCTTGACTCCTTTAAGTTGCTGCTCAAATCACCTTATTAACAAGGCTTTCACTGAATAACCTGTTTAAAAACCGCAAGCAAACTTTCCTGGTGGCGCAGTGTATAAGAATCTGCCTGACAATGCAGGGCACATGAGTTCGATCCCAGGCCCAGAAAGATCCCACATGCCCCGAAGCGACTAAGCCTGTGGGCCACAACTACTGAGCCAGTACTCTAGAGCCCTCAAGCTGCAACTACTGAGGCCAGTGTGCCCTAGAGCCCATGCTCTGCAACGAGAGAAGCCACTGTAATGAGAAGCCTGAGCTCTGCAATGAAGAGTAGCTGCTGCTCTCTGTAACTAGAGAAAGCCCGAGTACAGCAGTTAAGACCCACTACAGCCAAAAAATAAATAAATAGATCTTAAAAAAATAATGAAAAAAAAAAGACAAACCTATTAAAAAAAACAACAACAGCAAGCACTCTTGCCATTACCAGCATTTTCTATCTTCTTCCTTTGTCTTATTTTTCAGCACAGCAGTTTATCACTATTTATACATTTTATTTGCTTATTTATTTATCTGTCTCCTTACATAGAATGTAATCTCTACAAGGAAATTATTTTTGCCTATTTTGTGCATTTTTGTAACAGTGCCTGGCACATAATAAGATACAAAATAAATATTTGTAGAAGGAAGAGGATAGGAAGGGAGAGTGGGAGGGAGGATGGTTGCTTCAAGGCTAGGCACGCAGCTTCCCAAGCGTGAAGACACAGGACGGTCCAGATTGAAGGAGGGCACAGGGTCAGCAGGAAGCAATCGAGCTGAGATCTACAGATGGGCCCTCCCTCTGGGGCTCAGGGTCCCGTCTTCTCCGTGTCAGGATGCAGCTGGTCCCATGGCCTCTTATTATTATTATTTAAAATTTTTACTTATTTATTTACTTTTGGCTGTGCTGGGTCTTTGTTGTTGCAGCGACTTTTCTCTAGTTGCAGAGAGCAGAGGCTACTCTGTAGTTGACAGTGCTTGGCCTTCCCATTGCGGTGGCTTCTCTTGTTGCTGAGCATGGGCTCTAGAGCACGCGGGCTTCAGTACATATGGCTCATGAGCTCAGTAGTTGTAGCCCCCCGGGGTTTTGGAGCACAGGTTCAATAGTTGTGGTACACAGGCTTAGTCGCTCCACGGCATGTGGGATCTTCCTGGACCAGGGGTCAGACCGTGTCTCCTGCATTGGCAGGTAGGCAGATTCTTTACCACTGAGCCACCAGGGAAGCGGGCCTCTCACTATCATGAACGCTCTCCTCTGGCCTTCAGGACACAGTGCCTCCGTGTGTGCTGAGAGTGACAAAGGATGCTTTCCCAGTGCCAGCCACCCACTTCCACTTATTTACTTAGCTATGGAGAGCACCTTCTTGACTAAAAGCTCAGTGCTGGCCAGTTGCAGTTTATTTTGATGTTGCAAATATTTTGACGCCTGCTCTATTTCACATGTGCTCACATGCTCACCACTGTGCCTCTCTGGGTCCCATAGAACTCCCCGTGAGAAAGAGGAGGCATTAAGAGGAAGGAGAAGTCCTTGGCGCTCATAGGGAACTTGGGGGCCATCTAGGCCAGCACCATGGCACTCCCTAAAAACCTCTGGATAGACTTCAGTAATTCTGTGAACTCCCTGAGCTTTGTTGAGTATTTTTCTTGAAGCAAGAGCCCAGTTTTCCTTAGTTTTCCTAGGGATCCATATCCAGCAAAGAGTTAAGAACTCTGATTTAATTCTACCTCTCAATTTACAGGTAAGAGATGGAAACCCAAAGGGGTGGATTGACTTGCCTAGGGTCACAGGACAGAGCTAGCATTTGAACTCTTTTTCCAAACAGGTGACAGATGCAAACACTTTGCACAGTGTCACCAGGAGGCTTTACTGTCAGGGGCCTCTGGGATGCCAGTGGGTGAGACCACACACAAGAATGTGGTCCTTCAGGCCTCACTTATGGGCTGGGGATGTCAGGAGTTGACAGCCCACAGCATCCACCCCTGTGGCCGGAGGGGTAAGTATGAGGGGATGAGCACTCTCTCTCAGGGCTTTGCGGAGACCAGTGGTCAAGGAGTCAGCAGTCCTGGCTCTCATTCTCCCTCACCCTGTGGCTTATTCCCTGGGACTTTTGGGGGAAGAAACTGGCTTTCTGCCTCAAGACCATTCCAACCTAACATGTTCCCAGTAACTTCTGCTCTCTTTATCTGTTTTTCAATGGGGCTAAACTCAGTTGGCTATGTGCCATTGACATTCAAATAGCTTCTGAAGACCCATTGTCTTCCATAGGATGATAAGAGGTCCTGGACTTTCCCAGGACCTGCAAACCCTGTTTGCAGGTAGAACTCAGCCTTTACTCCTGATTTGGAAATAATACATTATCTATTCACATCTTAATTTGGCCTCTTCAAAAGCACTTTGGATTATCTCAACAATCCTTCCAACTACCTTACCAGGTAGATACTAATAATCACCATTTCATAGAGAGGAATTGAAGCCCTGAAGTCCATTGACTTGATCAAGGTCACGGAGCTGCTGGAGGCGGCCCTGGGAATTGAGTCTAGACCCTGTCTTTTCTTCTTCTCCCTATTCTGGCATTCCACGCTGTCTCATTTGTGGTCTTTGCATCCTCTGCACTTAGGGCTTCAAGGGGCGAGAAGCGGGGACTTTATACAGGGAACATTTTTCAGTGTTTCTTTGCAGGAGAGGGCAAAAACCAGTCTCCCTTGGTTGGCTAAGCTAGGCGCAATGGGAGCCACTCCAGTGAAGTCTCTTAGCTACAGAGGCCAGTTGTGGGGCCAGGGCCAGGTGTGGGGCGGGCAGCAGGGCTGCAGGCAGGGAATTCCAGGGCTGGCCAGGGCACCCACTACCTCTTAGGTCAAAAACACCTCTTTGCTGAGAGGCTCACAGAGACCACAGAGGAGGAACCTTAGAATGCTTCTCCTCGAAGGTCTCTGCTTCCGTGGTGCTTGGGTTAGGAGAGGCTAGAGTTTCCCATGGGAGCTGGCGGGGGCATTGGGATGGGTCTCGGACTCCTGGCCCTGCTGAGGGCGAGGCAGAGTGTCACATCTGTTCAGTGCTCAGCTTCCCAGCGGCTCCAAGCTTTTCGTTTCCCTCTTCTCCTGGTCCAGATGGATCCCATCTCACCCTTCATTCCCTCCCTGACTGATGTTAGTAATATATCAGGTCCTCCTAGGCCCTGTGACCGATACATTTTAAAGGTAAAAATATAAGCCTATCAGTATTAGTTACTATAGCGTATCACAAACACCATTCACTGACTTCTCAGGTAAAAAGCAAAAACCCAGCAGAGGCAGTTGAGCAGCAAGAATCCATCAAAGAGGGGGTGGGGGTTCCAGCAGATGCTCCTCCATCCTAAGTCCCCATCCCATGAAAGCATTTAGCTTTGCAAAACCCATGGACAACACCCACTGCCCGGCCTACCCCCTCCCCACCAGTCACCTTCTATGGGGGGCAGGAGCTGGGGAAGGGGGCTGCCGGCCCCCTGCCGGGGTGAAGCCTGAGGTCCGTCAGCATCTGCTGGGCTGGCTTCTTTCACCTTCAGTGTGGGTCCTAAGGCCGCCTCCGGAGCTGTGGCTGCCTCCATGCTGGGCCACCCAGAGGCTGGGCTCCAGGGGAAGATTTTCACTGTTGATGGTGAGGGAGGGGCTGAGCACCTGCTCTCCAGCCTGGCCTCCCCAGGGTCATGTAACTGGGCTGTCCTGTTCCCACCCAGCGACTCCCATGAGGGATGAAGCGGGGGCTAGAGGAAGAGGGGGAGCAGATCACAGCCCGGAATAGCTGCAGGAGGAGGGCCCAGTGGCCCTGTTATCTTGGGGGAGAGAGGACACCTCTCACACAGCACCGGGGAGGGAGGGGAGCGCTTGAGCTTCAAACAGCCCCTCCCTGCTCAGACCATTCACATGGGGACTCGGGCTTCTGGGGGGAGGACTGGGCGACATCTCAGATCCTGATCTCCAGCTCATCCAAGGGTGTCTGGGTCCACAGGAAAAGGGCCCCATCCTCTCCTTTCCACCCCACCCACCTGCCCCATGGAAGTGGAAGGCAGAGTCTGCACCCTGGAGCCAGACCCCCAACTCACTTTGGCTCCATCACCAATTGCCTGTGCCTTGTAACAACAGTCTCTCTTAGGTCTGTTTCCTCATCTGTGAAATGGAGATAACAGTCTTAGGGCTTTTGTGAGCATTCAAAGAGGTAATCTGTGTAAAGTGCTTAGCGGTGTGTAGCCAACTAAGTGCTCGATAAGTGTAAGCTATTTTTAGGTTGGGCCAGCACTTAACCCTTTGAAACCTCCCTTGCCTGTGAGATGAAAGTACAAGTGAGAGGCGAGACAGCAGTTGCGAGAGGGGAGTCAGAGGACTTGAGTGTGACCCTGGCTCTGCTACTTACTCCTCTGCTAGGCGGCCCCAGGAAAATCATGGACTCTGGTTTAAGTCCCAAAATCTGGAACTTAGGTCCCTGCTCTATGAAATAAGGCATGACGATGCCAAGGTAGTGTTGAGGATAAAATGGTAAAAGTGTATGAAAGTGGCCAGAGCACAGTAGGTGTTAGTTACATACTAAAGGTCCTGTGTGATTTCTAGGCTCACTAGACCATCACTTACACCTTCCATGCAGTACAGCCAATAGATCAGATTTCCTATCGTACCCTCCCTTTCTCATTTCCAGAAGCTGGCATCTCCTCTGTGAATATATATATATTTTATGTGAATATATATATATATTTAAATATATATATATATATATATTTAAATAGACTTTAAAAGAGCAGTTTTAGGTTCATAGCAAAGCTGAGTAGAAAGTAGCAAGTTTCCACATCCCTGCTTCCCCATCTTTAAAGGAAACCAATCAGTATGGTTCAATGAATGAACTCCTTACTCATTTTTCTCGTTTGGCCCTCAAATTGGGGGCAGCCAATAGGATCCTGGGAGTCTGTGTTACTACCCTGGGTCGTGGGACAGAAGCCCAGAGCTCATCTTTGCGACTTGTATTGGGACTGAGGGCCAGGACAACTTGTAGACCCACTTGGGATCCAGGAAACTGTTTTATCAAGAGCAGGATGGCTGAAGAGGGTGACTATAGAGCTTGACTTCTGGGGTTGGTGGTGAGAGGCTGTGCTATGTCAGGACTCTCATGTGTAAAGGCCTTTCTGACTTATTTCTCTTATCCGAACCAGCCAGAGCCCTTACAGGTCCGGACAGTATACCAGGGTACTCCAAACACCCCTCTTATCCCCATGCTTTGATGAAGAGACTGGTTCAGGGTTTTGGTCTTAGCTCCTTGTTGCAATTGAAGGTATGAAAGAATCAAATAGAAAAGGCCAACTCCTAGGGTCTTATCCACTGGAAAGGCTAATTTAGTAGGTCTTGATGGGATATGCATTTAAAAAAGCAAGTTACTGATTCTGTCGCAGGAAATCTGAGAACACTATGTTAGAATTCTTGAAAATAAACCACCCTGGTTAACCTCCCCGGGGGGAGGACTCTTCCAGCAGACATGCGGTCCTCAGGAGCAAGGTCTCTGCCTGGTCATCTTCACACCATGGTCCCAGAGTAAACATTATATGGAAAGACCCCCCAACACAGGACAGCAGGCTAAGCAGTTGTCTGGCTTGGCTAAAGGCTAAACGGGGGTGGGCAGTAACCTCCACTAAAAGAAATATTTTGGAGTCAAGTTGCAACTCTTTTAAGGTCCTTAATGAAATGGGTTAGGAACGACTATGAGTAAGAGCAGCAGGAGAAATGTGAGAGGGGCAAGTGCGCAAGTGTTGAAGGTAAACTCCTCAGTGCTGTCGTCTGTTGAACCTGCTAAAGGATCATGTAATTCAAGTGAGTAATGACATATAGCTGCATCCAGAAGGAAGAATGTAGCAACCAAAGCTGAGAAGCTGTACTGGGGTGGATCAGCTATACTTCTGGGGAGGAAGAAAAAGAAATCTGGTCTTACAAACACCCATGGCGGGGTAGATCTTTGAGAGCATGAAGAAGAAAAAAGTGAGTAGTTTTTCCCATAAACTACCTAATACCCTTCATGTAGGACTTACAGACACATCGTCCTGGCTCATTAATTGATGTTCTCTGATTGCTGGGGTTCGATTTTTGAAGCTAGAAAAGTGGAGAAACTTTCATATTAACAAACTGTAGCTTAGTCATTTTAGTAGGTCAGGTAATAAAGTCCAGTCTGTTTTATTTCTAACCCAAATATTGCAAATATACAGAAAATTACCAGTACAAAGTTAAACACATCCAGATTTATTTACACAGTGCTAAAGAAATTTGAGTTTTATTTCCATTTTGCGGAATTTTATTCTGGGGTCTGGCTTTGTTGTGCAACTGACATAGGTCATTGAAACTTGATTATCCCACCTCACATGCAATTTCCTGTCCCAAGGGAACAGAAAACTTGGGTTTTTAGCGCACATGCAGTAATGATCTTAATACTGCTTTAGACTTGAGTAGGAAGGCTATCTGACAGCTTGGGGAGGAGGCAGAGAAGTTACAGAACCAGGAGGGACCACATGCTCAGACAGGGAACAGGAAACAAGAGAGGGATGGATACCAGGCACACATGGGGACCCTGAGCATATCTGTGCACGAGGATAAGGAGGGTACCATCAAAACCCTACCCTCCTCCCTGGATGTCCAAACACAGGAGGTGGGCAGAACCATCAGGAACATTCAAGTCAGGTGACTACAAACTGAGGGCATGCGGAGGATGAGAACTGCATTAAGGATTTGGGCATATCATTAACATGTACACTATACAGTTTATACATGTATATATGTACACACACACACATATATATATAGAAAGGTACAGATTAGTTTACGTTATTCTATATAAACAAGAATGCTTAAGAATGTACCGGTGTGAAAAAAAAATGCATACAGTAAGCTGTTGAAGACAATTTCTAATTAGAGTTCTGATTCTTATTGTTATAATGCAAAGTAGCCAAGAAATCAACATATTCCTGCTATTTCAATCATCCTCCATGAGGGCGAGGCCTCGGCCCTCCTGGGGCAGGACGGTGTCCCTGGCGCAACCTGAGCTGGGCAAACTGGTGGCAGATGGAACAGTCTGGCCTCCCTATCACTATCATGTGGAAATCTTAAACTTTGGTTTTTGTTTGAAGGACATGTAAGTCCATGTTTATTTACCTGCTTGAGGGAAGGTAGTAGCAAAGTTGAAAAGCTGAAGCTCTTCCTATTTTAGCAGTTCCAAGTACCCAGGTTAATGTGGGGCAAGGGGGCGGTACCAACAGTGAGCATGGTGAGCTCCAAGCCACTGCACACAGAAGCAGGGCTCTTTAAAGCTCTCCTAAGAGGAAACACGAAACTCTCTACTGGAATCATTTGCTTAGAAAACAAAGACTGAAGCCAGGCCAGTCCTGCCACGTGGGGTGGATGTGGACAGCCCTGCACTCCTCTATCCTTGTCCCATGGTGAAGGCCACGGGAGAACCAGCTGCTGACAGAGCCAGTGGTGGCCAGCACATTACTGATCTGCCAGGGATGAAAGGCCAGCTTCGGCATGCAGGGGCCCAGAGGTAAACCTAAGAATGAGACAGAAACACTGGAAAGCCTATTCAGAGGCAGATGACAAATTCTAAAGCTTTAGTTACAGCTCATCTATTGACTCTCCTGAGCCCAGCCTAGAACTGCCACAGTCCCCCAAACACTTTCACTCTTCTAAGTGGCGTTCCCATTCCATGAACAGCTTAGGCCTATGCATCCCTGGTCTCAGGTCTCAATGAAAACCAAAAGCCATCTTAAGTCCAAGACACCTGTCCACAGAACATGAAAGATGGTGAGTTCGCCACCTGGATTTCAGAGCTCAGATCACTCTGGACAGTCTGCCAAGTCCAACCTACCTTACGACGCTAATTTCTATTACTGAAACAATCCCTTTTGCTATTAAGCCTGAGACTACACAACTTTATTTTCAGAAATAATGCTCCAACCTGTCACCAGTAGGACAAATCAGAAATCTTTCTTTCTTAGGAGCTATCGTGGATCTATTAAGCTGTTTTTGTCTTGGGCCGAGGACATAAGCCCAAGCATATCCCTTGTGAGAGATGCGGAAGGCTAGCCAGCCAGTCTTGCTAGCAGTCCTCAAACCAGCTAAGTTCTCCAGCCAGTCATGGGTGGGAGGACAAGGGAAATGGAGAGGGTGACTCATCAGTGGAGATTCCATTCCCACACTCTTGAACCACCGTGACCCTCAATGATGTAAGTGGCGGTTTCTAAACACATACTCAAAATTACCATTACTTTTGCTTTCACCCATGAAGAACAGGAGAAGCCACGAAAAATTTCCTGTTTACTAAGGTGGCAAAAGAGCTCTACATGCTACTCTGAAAGAAAGGCCACTGACCTGTGCCCTGAAGAACTGCAAGACGTTTGTAAGAAAGCAGCCTGCTCCCATGTGGCAGCAAGAGCATCCATCAAAGTGCATGAGATCCAAAGACAATCACCGTCACCACTCGGGACTCACAGGGACCCTGACACCTTTACTCCATTTTTGTACCTCAGCTCCATCTCTAATGGGGATTACAAACCCTGCGTTTTTGTTTTTTTTTAAGAATGCTGTGAGGTTCAGATGACATAATGTAAGTGAAAAAGTGCCATGAAAACTACCAAGTTCTACAGAAACCCCAGATATCGCTGTAGGTAAAGAGCCCTAGTCTTACATGGTTAGAGAAGAGTATTAGCTCTCTTACATGTAAAACTAATCAGAGAACCACCGTATGTTGGCACATCTACTTCGGTGGGTATTTATGGGGAGAAGTAGGTCTTCTCTTAGACCTATGGTCTAAGTAGGTCTTCTCTGGGCATCAAATTCACATGGGGCAGGAGGTGAAGGTGAACGGGATAAAAGCTGAGACTTTTTAATCATTTGTGAGCTGGTGTATCTTTGGAAGTACTTTCAATTTAAAAACCTTACAAAAGGAATGAGATTTTCCTAAAAAACTAGTGCTCTCTGGCTCTAACAAATATGAACTCTCTTCACAAAAACTGCCTTAACTTTATAGTGCCCTGACTTACATTAATCTTACTGCAATTTCAAAGTCTCTCTAAAATTCTCCATCCACTCCCTCCCCTGCTTTCCCTACTGCTGTTAATCCATTCTGGTGAGAAGACAATTCAGCCATCTGCTCATACATTCTGACAAAAGTTCATTTGGCACATTTACTTTTTCCTGACTTTCTAGCCATAAAATGAACTAGCAGCAAAATGGCAGTTATCAAAGAATGTCCCAATCATAATTATTGGGAGAAAATGTGACCAGCACAGTAGGTGTGCTAAGACTGAAAACGTACTACTATGTTCGAGCATAGCAAACAGTCAAGCTGTACGAAAACTGATTACAGCTTTCCATCGCTGTCTGGCCACCCAAAAAGCCACCTCGTTACATTTTCTAATTTATTTCATTTTTTAAAAATGTCAAAGGGAACATTTTTTTAAAATTTAAAATATGAACTTAATGTATCACACAAAACATCAATCTGCACTAGAAGTGTGTTTTTCAGTTGGTTTGGCTAAAAGTTTCAAGCCAACAAATTACTTGGCAAAGCTGGGGAAGTGGAGGGGTAAGGAGGAGAACTTGGTAACAAAACTGGTTTTTTTTTTAAAAGCCTAAATCTGAAAACACGTCTAGTCACGGCTCCATGTAGAGCAGCAACCTAAGAAGAAGCGAATAAGCAGCCATTCTAATGATTCACAGATGAGCTGTCCTCAGAGGCTGCGCTGCACACGCCACCAGCCGCCCCAATGAAGAGGTTGCTCAGCCTGGGCACCCAGCTTGAGCCCCATCCTTGAGCAAGTCCACTGGCACACACATAAGGCCTGGCCTGAAAGATCTCAGAAGAAGCAAGAATTTCTCCTTTAATAGGTGCTAAATCTAGTCAATTCTCTGCTGTTCCCTTCTTCCTGCCCCAAGTTAAAAATATTGCCCTTTAAGTTTTCCTGATTTAGTGTCTTGGAAGCACATGTAAGTTAGTTGCCAAAGGGCAATTAACAAGGGTATTGCCTAATTAAACAGGGGAAAAGAAAAATCACTGTGGCCTGTGGCTCCTGAAAGAAAGAAAAACAAAAAGCAGTGATCTGTGTGAGGAGCTGGTGCGCACTATTCTTGGAGCGGGGCTGGCCCCAGAGGGAGAGAGGCTGCCCAGGCTGTGCCAGTCATCGCAGCCTCGTTGCTCATCCCTGCAGCTGCTTCGTGGCGCTGGCACTGTCCAGGGACAGCACAGCCCGGGGACGGCACCAAGGGCTTCATGAGAGCTGATGACGAAGCTGGCCGGTGCTCTGGGGTGGGTGCCACGCAAAACATGCGACTGTGGGGTTAGTGAAAAGTTCCCTTCAATTCCATTTCATTTCCCTTAAAAACCAAAACCAAAAAGGGCCCATACCTTGCAAAAACACAGAAGTCGTAAAGTTAAAGAATCAAAAATTTCCCCTCTCTTCTCCAAGCCAATTGTCAAGAGTGTTTTGGGTCCCCACCCCCCTATTTCTTTAGTGTAGGTCCTTTTGGCTTTGATGGAAGCAGCAGAAACAGAGCTGGGTCCTTCGCAATGGGAAATTTATTTCCCTAAGTCGGAGCCACAGGGAGTGTAGGAGGTACTGCGGATCCATCATCCATACTCGGTCCCAGCTCTTTTGAGGAGCTATTCCAGAAGGTCCTGAAAAAAAAAAGATATGGGCCATATTATTTACAGACCAAAAGAAGAAAATCCCTAATCCTTATTTTGAAAGCCATTACGTAGCTTCTGGGTTGGCCAAGTCTTACAGTCATTAAGTTGTTGCCTCTAGCTTATACCCTCTGTTGCTTCAAACATACCTTGGTCATAAGAAAAGAATCGCTCTTTTTAAAAACTTCTGGACCACCCCTCAAGAAGAAACAGTCTCACCTCATCTGAGTCATCATGATAACCGCTTTTGTGCGTGTGGGAGGCCGTGTCCAAAGCATCCACACCATCCACACCATTAGCCTCTGCGTGCTGCTGGAGCACCGAGTATCGATGCACCAGGAACCTGCGGGTGGAAACCGCTGTCAACCCTCGCGCGGTGAGGAAGAACGTGTTTCTTATAGGGCTGTGGACTTCCCAAGTCTTACACACTCACAGAATGAGTCACACACACAGGAAGCACAGCCTATGGTTGGTATATGAAAAATGGAAGGAAAGATTTGGGTCAGATGTTTCAGTCACGTCACTTCAACTAGTCAGTTTTCGCCAGCAGCAGACTCTGCCCTTGGCTGACTTGTGGGTTGACTGACTCCGGTTCCTTACCTTCCGCCACAGACGTATTTCTTCACAATGAGCACTCCTGCTATGACTGTGACCAGCATCAATCCCACAGTGGCCAGGATAATTGGAACAGAATTTGACTTGGAATTCTTGATGAATTAAAACACAAACACAAACAGTTTTGGGCGTGCATATTCCAGGACTGAATTCAAAGAGGCTGCTTGATCTCCTATTTCTCTGTTCAATGATCTGTACCTCTAGGCACTTAATGATGAAATGTTCCCAAACCCCTCAAGATGACCATCTCGGTGCTACCAGGAGAAGACCACAGCTGGCAGAGGATAATCAAAACTTGAGCTGCCTTGAAGCTGTCAGACTAGTGCAAACTCAGGGGCTTTAATGTCAAAGTTACACTGGAAGCTATGGCAATTACCTAGATCAAATATAATTGTGACTGTTCCCATGACCACTGCTTATAAGTCTTGGAGCTTTTAAGGGTGAAGCAGAGAGGGAGACCATGATAGTAGGCGGGCTGAACGAATCTAGTATAGGGCCATCACCTGGGAAGGAGCTGTGCCAATGCTATGTCAGGCAGGCCCTCCCATGACACCAAGATTCGTTTCTTAAGTTTTGGTATGTTGTTATAAATAAGCTTCATCATATCATTGTTTGAGTGTGACCTACCTGCTTCTGGGTGGGAGATAGGGAGTGTGTGTTTTCAGTGTATCCCAGAGGAGGCGGAGCTGGATTCTGGGACAAGCTGTGTCCCTGTGGGCGGGAGTCCTGTGCAATCACACACACAAACACTCTGAGGACAGCCACCAGGAGTGCAGGGCAGTGATGCAGAGCAGCAGGAGCTTGCCCCCAACAAGTACACACACCCACACACTCTTCTCCCCTGCCTTCTTCCACCCCATGTCAGGCCCTCACTCCTGAGGTTAGACAGCAGGGACTGAAGACTGCCCATCTCTCAATTTCCAGACTAGGAATCTGGGGTCTACAGTCTTCTGTTCCCAGTCACACTGCTGGGCCAGTGCTTCTTTAACAAGAGGGTTCCTCTTACCAGATCCCCATATCCTGGCCAGACAGTTCAGTGCTACAGATTTGGAATCATCCCCCAAACTTGCTTCTAAATCAAAACCAGCCCCTTATTACCACAGTTGAGGTTTTCACTCTGAACACACCTGACATGACTCGGCACAGAGATCCCCACTAACTAGGGTCCCATGCCCTTCCCTTCCACACGGGCAAAACCCCAGCCCTTGATGGCAGGACTTGTTGAGTCTTTTTTCTAAGTGACTCTGAGCCTCAGAAATGTTCTCAACGCTAAGCTTCTAAGACTTGGATAAATACTGAGCACCATTTTCCCTCCCCCAAAAAAGTTTTCAGCAGATGAGCTTATTGTTGGCTTAAGTGACCATCCTTCATCCTAACAGTTTCCTGTGCAATGGGAAGCCTGACCTAAGTGCTCTGGCCACTTGTATTAGGTGACAAAGTTCTCAACACACTGTAACTTCGACTATTCCTGGCAGAACTCGAAACCCCACTTGTATCTACACCAGATCTACTTTAACATACCTGCTTTTCTGGACTCAAAAAGTTGCTTGTGCATTTCTTTTTCAAGTCTTTCACTTCTCGAACTGGATTCACGCCACCCTGGCATTTGTCTCCTGGAATTTTCCGGTACCTGAGGGGCAGAGAAAAGGTGTTGACAGAATACAAGGAGGCACTTTCTGGATTCTTGCTTACTTCCTGAAAACAAGATCTGAAAACCTGCCCAAAAACATCTGGTCCTTACACCATCTCCCAGGCCTTGGGGGAGACCCACAGGGGCGTGGGGGGATACTCTGTAGCTTTAGCCCTTGGACAGACCACACATCCCTTGCCCGGCTGCAGTGACATGCCGACTTTCTGCCCTATGTGACTGCTGGGGAGAGCTCGTCAGTATGCAGTACAGACACAGGGGAGGGCAGAGTTATCAGGGAGTAGTCAGGCTCCTCTACAATGGCACTCTCTGCGATGGTGACTATTTACTTTTAAATTAATCAAAACCACTTCAGTTCCTCACTCTAGTGTCAATAGCCACAGAGGGCTAGGGGCCGCTGTATCAGACACAGCAGATTACAGAACACATACCCCATCACAGAAAGTTCTACCAGACAGTGTTTTTCTAGACTCTCTCAAACACTCAGGAGCGTGTGGAGGGAGCGCTCTCTCTGTACAGTGGGGACGCGGGCCCGACGCGGGGGGAGCGGCCACCTCACCCGTTTGTGGTCAGGTGCTCTTCTCTTCCGTACAAACAGAACTCCAGGTCATGGCCCTTCAGTTCCGGCTGCTCCACACACTTGGAGTCATTTTCTGGACGGAAGTAGCCAAAATCACTGTAAGAATCAGCAAAGAATGTATCTTTCAAAGTTGCTGAAAGACAGGAGGCAAATAGCGGTGAAGGCTTTATGTGGGGCTGCTGCTGCTGCTAAGTTGCTTCAGTCGTGTCCGACTCTGTGCAACCCCACAGACGGCAGCCCACCAGGCTCCCCCGTCCCTGGGATTCTCCAGGCAAGAACACTGGAGTGGGTTGCCATTGCCTTCTCCAATGCTCGAAAGTGACAAGTGAAAGTGAAGTGACTCAGTCGTGCCCGACTCTTAGTGACCCCATGGACCGCAGCCTAGCAGGCTCCTCCGTCCATGGGATTTTCCAGGCAAGAGTACTGGAGTGGGGTGCCATTGCCTTCTCCGTTATGTGGGGCAGAGGATGGTTAATATTCCAGGCCTGGGTTGCCAGAAAGCAGCTAAGGAAGTCTGTGACATATAAAGAGGTCTCTTTAGGAACAAAAGCACACAGAGAGGGCTTAACTGGGGCGGGTGGAAATGGCTTATGGATTGGGCCTGCTGGACTGAGGACTCAGTAGCTAGGAGTTCCACACAGACAGCTCACGCTCAGGGAAGGGAAAGCGTGCAGTCTATAGGGGGTGGGGATACATGCAACTAAGACATGGAGAAACAGTGCGTCAGCCACAGACCTAAATGCAGGGACACTTAGCAATTCTTTCATCTCCAAATAACTCATGTTATACCCGTGAGAGTGTATATCAAACCTTTCCTGCCTTCCCCACATCTGTGTCCCTCCCTCTCAGCCTCTTAGATGGTGCCTGACGCCAATGTGAATGCCTGTTCCTGCCCTCCATTTCATCCCATCGCTCCATAGTGCCCCCTGACCTGTTCTTTCTCTGCTTTCCCCAAAGAAAGGACAAGCAGGGCCTTGGCACCTCGTGCCCCTAGGTGGGGGGTTGCTTCATGGACAGTGTGGAGGGACTGCCAGTCCCCTCACCTGGCGGCTTCTCCTTAGACTGCACCTGTCCTCTTCCTTCACCACCCTCTTTCCCTTATTGACCAAATTTCTCTTTTACTTGTTCTGTTTTACTCATTTACTTTTTATTCTCTGCATCTTGGCTTGAACCCCCAGCTGCAACCTTGAAAATGAAAGTCTGTGCCCCCGCAGGCCCACCAGTCATCCGACCTTGGGGGCTTTCTCTGTCTTGTTCACGTTGGCCACCTGGCACACCGCTGTGCCCACCCACTGCAGCCCCGAGAGCTGCACTCATCTGTTTCTCTGGTCACTGTTGGCTCTGCTCTCTTCCTAACACGTAGGTGCAGATGTTTTCCAAGATTCTAGCATTCATTCTCTTACTCTGTAATCTGCTCTCCCTTTGTGAGCTTAACTATTTGCTGCAACTAAAACTTCTAGGTTTGGACTTTCCTGGTCGTCCAGTGGAGAAGAATCCACCTGCCAATGCAGGGGACATGGGTTTGATCCCTGTCTGGGAAGATTCCACATGCCTTGGAGCAACTAAGCCTGGGAGCCACAACTACTGAGCCTGTGCTCGCCACAACAGAAGCTACCTCAGTGAGAAGCCTGCACACCGTGATGGAGAGGAGCCCCTGCTCGTCACAACTAGAGAAAGCCTGTGCACAGCAACAAAGACCCAGCTCAGCCAAAAACACAAATAAATTAAAAATTTTAAAAAATTAATAAAACTTCCAGGTTCTACCTCTCTTGAGCTCTAATCCTAGATTTTCAAATACTTGATGAACACTGCCACATAAATCTGTTGACAGAACCTCAAAGAAACGAAAATGTATGTTCAAAATGTATCACGTTTCCTCCTTTGTGCTGGCCTCTCCTTGTCCTTTCTTTACATTTGTCCAGGGCACTATCTTCCTCCGCACCACTGAAGTTGGAAACTTAGCCTGAGCACCCGCATCTGGACCCCCTTTCTGTCCTGTGACAGCCACGGCTTCCCCTCACAGCCTATCTTCCGGCATACTCTTTCTTCTTGAAATTTATTTATTTATTTATTTTTGGCTGCCCCGGATCTTCGTTGCTGCAGGTGGGCTTTGTCCAGCTGCGGCAAACGGGGGCTATACTTGCTGTAACGTGCGGCTGCTCACTGCGGCGGCTCCTCCGGTTGTGGGGCCCAGGCTCTAGGCGCCAAGGGCTTCAGCAGCTGCAGCATGTGGGCTCAGCAGTTGTGTGCAGGCTTAGCTGCTCTGAGGCATGTGGGATCTTCCCAGACTAGGGATTGAACCCATGTCTCCTGCATTGGCAGGTGAATTCTTCTCCAGTGAGCCATCAGGGAAGCCCCAGCACAACCTTCCTGATCATGCTGTCGGGGGTCTACGCTCACATCAGTCCACTGGCTTTAATGATCTGCTTCTTTCCAGATGTACAGTCAAACCTTACAGCTCATCGGGGCTCAGCTCAGAGGCCACCGCCTCTACAGAGCCTCCCTGATCCAACTCCTTTTAGGTCTGGATGGAAGGATCTCTCCCTGCTCTAAATCCATAAGGTACTTACTACTTTCTGTTTTCAAACATAATCATGTGACTCTTACCAAAAGATCCTATAATAACATTTCTGTTATCACGTTTGCACTGCCCTGTGCATAACAAATATTCAATGAATATTTGGTAAATATATAGATGCTGCTTGCTGAAGGGAGAGGGTAAGAAGAACAAGAGAAGACATCACGCCTCCAATAGTAAGGTGAAATTTCTGGCAAAAGCTTTGTGTGTTCAATCCAAAATTCCAGGCACCACACCCTGCCCACTCACAAAGCACACATTCCTGAGGCACGCGGGGTATGTCTTCAGGCTCTGGGGCAGAACTAACTGCCACGTTCGCATCCCAGCTCTGCCACGTGACAGTAAGTTAGTCATAACCCCTCTGTACCTTTGTTTTTCCCTCTGTGAAATGTAAATAACCACAGCACCTACCTCATTCAGCTGCTGGGAAGTGTAAGGCAATGTTTAAAAACATCAGCTGCTATCATTAGGATTATGTGATTATCAAATACAATATGTGCTCAGGGAGTCTAGATTTTAATGATGGAATCTAATCTATACATAAGAATTAAAAATATAGTAAGTGCTGTAAAATGGAGAAGGCAATGGCACCCCACTCCAGTACTCTTGCCTGGAAAATCCCATGGACGGAGGAGCCTGCTAGGCTGCGGTCCACGGGGTCGCTAAGAGTCGGGCACGACTGAGTGACTTCCCTTTCACTTGTCACTTTCACACATTGGAGAAGGAAATGGCAACCCCCTCCAGTGTTCTTGCCTGGAGAATCCCAGGGACGGGGGAGCCTGGTGGGCTGACACCTGTGGGGTCGCACAGAGTCGGACACAACTGAAGCGACTTAGCAGCAGCAAGTGCTGTAAAAATATAGCAAGTGCAGTGGGAGCCTAGATGAGGAAAAACTGGGGAAGGCTTTAGGAGGCAACATCTGAGCTAAAGTGTTAAAGGCCAAGGAGGAATTCACCAGGCTTGGGGGTCAAGCAGCAAATGTGGAAAAGACCTTCCAGGTGGGAGTAGCAGCATGCGCAGTGGCATGGAGCTCTGAAGCCGCAGAGCATGTTTGGAAAAAAGAAGTAGTTCAGGTGACCAAGAGTCAACCTGTGGGCCATTAATGGTGAGAGAGCCCTTCTGGTGAGAGAGCCCTTCAGAGTCTGACAGTATCCACAAACTCCAGCCCTATTGTAACATCCAAGTGACCTGGGTGCCATTCTCCCTTGTAGAAATAGAGAAGGGAGGGCCCCTGGCCATACCACACACAGATGTGAGCCACACAGGAGGAAACACACTGGGTCAGACTGGGGTTTGTTCAGTCCCACACTCTGTCACCTACAGTTTGGGAGAATACATTGTAGGAGGATAGGACTGCTATCTTCCTGTCTTCTTTTCCAAATCCACTTCTGCCTCCCTGAGAGCATCTTCTGCAGCTAACAAGTTCCATAAGATTAGTGCCTGTGATGTGAAGCAGTTCCTCTTATCTGCCCTAAGCGAGGCTACCAAGGGACTCCCTCATCCCTGTACAATCAACTAACCCTGTGCCAGCCACGAAACCAGTCCTTAAGCCTGGATGGTTCTGAGCTCCAGGGGTCCACCTCGATGGCTCCTGAGCCTTGACGGGACACAGAGACCAAAGATGCTGATGTCATCTCCTCTCAGGACAGAGCCACGCTCTCTCTGGCTTCAGTACTGCAGACAACTCCAAAGCTAGCCCTACCTGCTGAACCCAGGCAATCAGGCTGTTCACTAAAGCCCCGTTTCCCTAAGCTCTCAGCTCCCGCCCCACTGTGCGTGGTGCTTCTGTCCTATCGCCTTCCCTCTCTGCTTTCTCACTCTCATTCTCATTCTACACTCCTCTCCTTCTCCACACGGGTAAGTCAGATTTCGGGGGTTGTTGCTGGTTCTGCACAATAATTAATGGTCTGATACAATAATGTTATTTGTCCAATTACTAACAATTCTGCTTCCCTTCCTCTGTGCCTCAATTTCCTTGAGGAAAGAAGCAGCAACAGTTTTTCCACTCTTGAGGAAAAAAGGGAAAAAAAGGACTGAAATAATTTCAACTGTCTTTTGCCTCCTCGAGCACAGGAAGTGGCTGACAAGGATCTGAGGGGTGCAGATACCAGAGGAAGTCCTCCAGGGAGCAGGGACAAACGGACGGCTGCTTGGTCACAACATAGTTTCGACCATTCTGGCAGACGGATGACTTGCGTAGCCGGAGGTATTGTTCTTTATAGCCTAAAATGCAGCCATCTCCATAATCTCCAGGGTCTGTAGAGTGAGCCAGCCAGATGGTATAGTCCTTCTCTTCACCTAAAAGAAAGATAGGCTCTTCAGGAAACTGCATGAATCCACCCATGTGAGACAGCTGCCAGGCAACAGAAAGAAGGAGGAGAGGAAAAGTACAGATGTCTGACTTAACCTATTGCTTCCCTTTGGAACTGCAAAAGAAAGTTGCATTAGTGGGAGCCTACTAGCGATCGGCCTTTCCTCAAGCCAAGGGGAGAGTCTTTGCAGTTCACAGCCCATTTGAGTTCTAGGAAAAACCTTCTTGTGCAGCGTGGATGGAGAACCTCTAAAGTTACTTCCAGACTGAGAGGTGGCTGTCGTTAAGTCTTGAACACTGTGCTCTCAGTGGGGAGCTGTCAGAGGTAAGCAACCAGATGTTTGCCTCTAGGGCAAGACGCCAATTAACCAAAAGCAAGGGTTTAATTGTTCTACAGGTGAGTATGCTTCCAACGGAAGAGGAAACATTCTCTTTCTAGTATCTGTGCTGAGGAAGCGAGCACAGACATTCTCTAGCCTTTTAACTCCTGTTGACTGGCTTTCACATGAAGACTGCGGATGACAGTCAACCTGGCTCAGTGCGTCAGATCACCCACTCCTGGAAAAGTGACTCAAAGGCTGTGGCCTAAAGGCTGCGGGTTAGGCTTTTATCCTTTGGGAGATGAAGACTAGCACCAAGCCTGTTAAAGAGCAGTGCCTAACCAATCTTTTAATGATGTCAAACTTCAGGGATAACTGTAGAAGCTGCCTGCATCTGCAGAGGGGAAAACTCATAAGCCAGCTCTTTTACAGTCTATTTAATGAATTTAGATTATAATGACTTTCTGGTTTTAAATCATTGAAACATCTTGTAGAAAAGGTCCAAACCAAGTGCTCTACTTCCTACAGGAGTCACTAAATTAACATGCTAAGGAAATGGGCCCCTAACACAGTCTAAAAAAGTCAGGACCAAAATTTAACCCAAGCATCTTGAAACTTTATATCTTCTTTCATATTATACCAAGCAATCACGGGTCACAGGTGGTCACTTTTTGTCCAATTTTTCTTTTATCCTTCTTATTTTCAATACAGTGTCAGCATCTTTAGTACTGGGGGTCTGGGTTTGCTTGTGATTCTTTAGGAATACCATGAAATGAATATTTTAACTCCTTCTCTGAAGCCATTTTCTGGGTCTCTAACATGTCTTCCAGTTTGAAGTCACAGCATTCAGAAATGGTCAGTGTGGGCTTCTTGCCTGCTCAGGAGCCAGTCTAGAGTCTCAGTTGTGACTGACATTCAAGCCAAACTCTTTGCATGAAAACTTCCTTACTTCAACATTTTAATAAATGACATAATCAATTAGATGTAACACATTTTCCTCTTAAGTTTCCTCTTTATAGTTCTGCTGTAACCAGTGGTAAAAAACCCTAAAGTCTTATGACATAATTTTAGACAAACATAAACATGCATTATCCTTACAAGCAGAAAAAAACTCAGAAAATGCTAGAGATCTAAAGAGCAAAACTAAACTCTTCTAGATATCCACATGTGGCTGGTGTGAATTGAGATTTACAGTAAGGGTGAGTGTAAAATATGCATCAGATTTTGAGGACTCAGAAGAAAAAGAATATAACAGATGACCACATGAAAAGATGCTCAACATCATTAATTATCAGAGAATCAAAATTACAATGAGGTATCACCTCACACCAGTCAGAATGGCCATCATCAAAAAATCTGCAAACAATAAATACTGGCGAGGGTGTTGAGAAAAGAAAACCCTCCTACACTGTTGGTGGGATGTAAATTGGTGTAGCCTCTATGGAAAATGGTACAGAGGTTCCTTAAAAGACTACAAATAGAACTACCATATGATTCAGCAATTTCATTTCCGGGCATATACCCAGAGAGAACCATAATCTAAAAGGATACATGTGGACCCCTATGCTCATAGGGGCATACTGCACTCCATACTGCCCCACTGTTTATAACAGCCAAGACATAAAAACAAAAGCATCAACAGAGGAATGGATAAATGGTGTGGTACATATATACTATGTTGTAGACAGTGGTGGTACATATAAACTATGGAGTATTACTCAGCCATATTAAAGAATGAAATAATGCCATTTGCAGTGACATGAATGGGCCTAGAGATTGTCATACTAAGTGAAGTAAGTCAGACAAAGATAAACATCATATGATATCACTTATATGTGGAATCTAAAAAAAGGTACAATGAACTTATTTACAAATAGAAATATCCACAGATATAGAAAACAAACTTATGGTTACAGGGAGAAAGTGGGGAGAGTGATGAACTGGGAGACTGGGATTGACATATACACACTAACTGTATATAAAATAGGTAACTAATAAGGACCTACTGTAGCACACAAAGAACTCTACTCAATACTCAGTTTATATAGGAAAAGAGTCTAAAAGAGAGTGGGTATATGTACATGTATAACTGATTCACTATGTTGTATAGTGAAACTAATACAGCATTATAAATCAACTATACTCCAAAATTTTTTAAAAAAAATCTTTAAAAAAGAGTGTAAAGTATTTCACTAATAATTATAAAATAGTTTTACATGTTAAAATGATATTTTAGACATACTGAAATAACTATATTATTAAAATGAATTTTGCCTCTTACTTGTATAATGTAGCTAGCTAACAGAATAATTTAAATTATATATGTTGCTCTCCTGCTATTTCTCTTGGACAGTGCTTATCCAAACAGGGAAGTGCTTCTCTGCTACCATTTCACTGCCTGCTGACCCACGCGGAACATCCTTCAATCCCCTTTCATATACATGATTTTCTTACTCCAGTTAGAAGAAATTGAACTGGATGGGTTATTTAGGAAAATGGGTTTACAAGTTTCTGACAGAAAAGGTCAAAGGAGACACTCACAGTTCCTTTCAAGGATATCTTTAAAATCGATGGTGTAGGAGACCCACTGGCGAGCCAGGAAAGATTCTGTGAAGCCCCAGATGCTGATGTTCATGGACCTGGCTCCGGGTTCTGAAGCCAGGCCCGTAAAGTAGATAGGCTCCCTGGTAAATGTGTAGGTTTGCCAGCACTGACCCTCGTCTGTGGAGAACCTGAAACCACAGTTAGAGGAAGATCGTGACAGAGGATCAGCATTTACCGGAATATCAGGAAAGCACTCCAGCTGTTTTCATCCCACATCAGAGAACTCTCATATTTAGGTGACGGCTTACTGACTGACAATTATATTAATTTCTAATGCCTGCGGTTAACAGCGAAATGGGATTCACTCAAATAGTATGGAAGAAAATGCATTTATAAAAATTCTTCCAAGGGAAAGAAAGAATAGTGACCCACATAAGAATGGGCTTCTCAGTCAATAAACAGAAATTATACAATAAGAACTTGTACTTAAGGAGTCATTTCCCATCCAGAGTGCTTTAATGCATCCATAATATTCTTGTGGGAAGAGAGAAGGGTATTTTTTTTTTTTTAAGTGATAAAAAATGTTAGCTAGCAGAGTCAGAGGTAAAACACAAAGCCATTTAATTTGAGTTGCTCTGAATGCAACCCCTTCAAGCACCTCCCCTGCAGCTCTGCAGAATGCCCAAATCTGAATCAGGGTCCGGAACTTCCCCGCCAACTGAAAAACATCCCGCGGTAGCCCTCTGGGCAGACAGTGTGGGTGGAGCTGAGCTCATGCATACTTAATCACATTGATTGGATGGCTGCTGTGCTCGATGGCTACGATGATGCCTCCAGAGTCCAGGATGGTGTAATAGTGGGGTCCTTCCAGCATCTTCATCCAGGAGTAACCCCCGTCATCTGAGATGTACACATCTGGGACCATCACTGAGATGGCATCCCCCACGCTACCTACAACACAGCCCACCATCTCATCAGCACACATCAGCAGTGAAACACAGAGGATTCACCATCACGAGGAGAATTCTGAGTGAGTTTATTCTGATTATTTCCCATCAGGCCTCTTGGAAAAAAAAAAAGGGCACGACAATTTGGTAAAGGAAGAGGTCATGTTGCTGCTCTCTGATAGGACTCCATGAAAAACCCACAGTATCGTTATCTTGCAAGAAATTCTGCAAAGGGTGCTGAAAGCCACAGATGGTGGTTTTCTCACTGGGTTCAGTGCTACGACTGAGCTTCAATGTGCTCAACTAGTTCTTCCCACTGAGGTGAGGGAGGGCCGCTTACCATGGGCAATGACTATGCCAACAGCATTAGGCTCTGACAGTGGGGCCATTGGAACGTTTAGTTTCTGAGAGATGCTATAGGAAGCATGGATATGAAGGCTGCACTGTGGAAAGAAACCAAAGCTTAGATTAAAACCAAAGATGTAATTTTTTTTTATTCATCTCACAGAGTCTTCTAATAATAAGGCGTTTTAACTTATTAACCCAGACTTCAGTGGGATACTCTTTTTTAAAAAATTATGGTTAAAATAACATACCATAAAATTTACATTTTAAAGTGTGCGGTTCAGTAGCATTAAGGACATTCACACTGTTGTGCAGCCATCACCATAACTCATCTCTCGGACTTCCACATCTTGCAAAACTGAGACTTCTGTGCACATTAAACCATAACTGCCTATTCCCCCTTTCCCAGACCCTGGCATTCCCAGACCCTGACACCATTCTACTTTCTTTCTCTATAAATCTTTTGATTATTAAATTATTATTAAATGCATTATGCATTTAAGAAGCAAGAATATCCCACTGAGCCTATAATTCAACAACAAAAAAGTAAGTAACCCACATTAAAAATGGGCAAAGGACTTGAAAAGACATCTCTCTAAAGAAAATGAGAGGCTTCCCAACTTGATGACCACCTGTCATATTTCAGATATGAACAAGATATGGTGGTCATAAGACCCAGTCCTGTCTTTATGAAACATTTCTTAGAAATTAGTTGAGTTATAAAGTAAGATGGCAATCCTTTAAAGGATGCTTTAAAAGAGGTTTGGGAGACTTCCCCAGTGGTCCAGTGGTTAAGACCCTACCTTCCAATGCAGGGAGTAAGGGTTTGATCCCTGGTCAGGGAACTAAGGTATGGGAACTAAGGTCCCACATGCCACAGGGTGTTGCCAAAAAAATTAC
The DNA here is from genome assembly GCF_019320065.1 of Cervus canadensis. NCBI lineage: Eukaryota > Metazoa > Chordata > Mammalia > Artiodactyla > Cervidae > Cervus > Cervus canadensis. Next base: position 32,933,089 of record NC_057387.1, on the reverse strand, counting down.
AAAAAATAAACAAGTAAACAAAGAGGTTCAAATTGTTTAAAAAAAAAAAAAGCAGAGACATTACTTTGCCAACAAAGGTCTGTCTAGTCAAAGCTATGGTTTTTCCAGTAGTCATGTATGGATGTGAGAGTTGGATTGTAAAGAAAGCTGAGTGCCGAAGAATTGATGCTTCTGATTTGTGGTGTTGGAGAAGACTCTTGAGAGTCCCTTAGACTGTAAGGAGATCCAACCAGTCAATCCTAAAGGAAATCAGTCCTGAATATTCATTGGAAGGACTGATGCTGAAGCTCAAACTCCAATAATTTAGCCACCTGATGCAAAGAACTGACTCACTGGAAAAGACCCTGATGCTGGGAAAGATTGAAGGCAGGAGGAGAAGGGGACGAAAAAGTTTGAAATGGTTGGGTGGCATCACCAACTTGATGGACATGAGTTTGAGTAAGCTCTGGGAGTTGTTGATGGACAGGGAAGCCTGGTGTGCTGTAGTCCATGGGGTCACAGAGTCTGACACGACTGAACAACTGAACTAAACTGGCTGAAATTGTTAGCCTTCAGTTTTGTTTTTCTTTAAAGACAAATAAACCGTAATATTTTGGTCTTTCTTCACAGTTCAAATTTCCTACATCCTAGTTAATTTCAACTTCTCATTTCCCAATTTTCCACTGTTAGCTGTGGACCCTCAGCAAGCACAAAACTTCATTATTCAAAAGCCTGGCACTAATAAGAGCAGAAAAGAATGGTTGCTTTGCTCCAAATACATGACAGTGGGAGTAAAACAAACCTCGTTCTTATTTTTGGCAGTAGCATCGCATTCACTGTTCTCAGGCTTCCTCAGGTGCTTCCACCTTCCTCCTTGGTCAAAAGTGATCATAGTCTGGATAGAATTATCTGGATAGGAAAAGGATAACATTAATCTTGATATATTGATTAGAAAGCATCCTAATCAATTCCATTTATCATTGCATAACTCTCTTAACAGAGATTATGTAATACCAATAGAACCCTGGAGTCCCACAAGCTGGTGACATCCAGTGAAATGGCTCAATACTGGTGAGTATGATACCTGAAGGCGGCTTCCCACCTGAATAGGATTCAACTAATTCCAGAAATCATCTAGACTGATACTCTTGGAAAAAGATACCATTTATCTCCTTATCAACACAATTCTATTCTTCCTTGCTTGCTTGCTCTGGAGGAAAATCTACAATGAGAAGGCACTCTAATCTGGATTTAGATAAGGCCGTGATACCAGGCTTATTTTAGGAAATGTCAAGATTTGAATGTATCTGCATTAAGTCTCAAAGAATAATTCCTAGCTTTTGTGTCTTTACCATGCCACATCCTATTTCTCTTACACAGTTTTTTTTTCCTTCATGTGTCTTCCCTATTCTCTATTGCTAATGATACATAAACTGTTGAACATTTAAATTAAAAGAGATGCTTTGAGTTTTCTTAAGGAAAATTTTAAAAAGAAAGCTAATAAAGTAAATTTCATTTGCTCAATAAATGTTTTATTGCCTATCCACTATATGAAAATTGCTGTAAGGCTTTGGGGATATATCTGTGAACAAATTTTGGAAAAAAAGAAAACCTCTGTGGAATATATATTTTAGTATGGTGAGACAGACAAACACTAGACACTGTAAATAGGTAAATTACATAGTGTGTTAGAAAATAAATGCTATGGAAAAATCTTGTACAGATAACTGGGAATGAGAGTGTGCATGTGTAGCAGGGAGGCAGACTGACATTTAAAACAGGATAGTCAGGGCAGGTCTCATCAGAAAGCAACATGACCAATGGCTGGGAGGAGAAAAGTGTTGGCCATGCAGACATCTGGGGAAAGAGGTCACTGCAAATCTCTCAGCCAAGAGTGTGTGAACCTGATGTGTTTAAGGACTGGCAGAGGACTGGAGTGATTGCAAGAGTAAGCAAAGGAGTGAGGAGCTGGAAGAGATGTCTGGGATGAACTAGGGGCCAGAATCACTTAGATCCTGTAGACAACTGCAAGGTGTTTACAAAATTAAAACAAACATCCCCCACCTCCTACCAAAAAAGTGAATACATAAATAAATAAAACCTTAAAAACCTTTGTACTTCAGAGTAATGTGTTTATTTGTTCAACTGGGCTCTGCAGAGCCACTGAAGAGAACACAGGAAAAATCTGGGCTGCCTACTGCTCCATCCTTGACAATCAGAAAAGCAGTAAGTGGTTCAAACTCCTTCCCACAGGCCTGAACTTCCCAATACATAAGACTTATTTCATAAACTAAATAACCTCAAATCTTTCTTTCTGCCTGCTGTTGCTTTGTTCTTAGTTCTAATCACCATAACTTACTTAAAATAGAGAGCCAGAATTCACACAGACAGGCTTGTTGGCCAGGCAAGCACCATTACTGAGGGGACAGGACCATCAGTTTCCCCCAAAGCCTCAACTCTGAACGTATTCAGCTGAAGGACCCACCTTCTGAGAGCACACTTGTCATGTAGACACCACGAAGGGAGGTCACATTGGTAAAGTCCGTCTCGCCACCCGTAGTGGTATAGAGATGTCGGTCCAAGGATTTGGAATAGACAATGCCTCGATCGTCGGAGGTAAATATGGTACCAAATCCAGTGTCTGGAATAGGCAAACAAACAAACAAAAAACCCACCAAGTCTTGGGAGGGAACAGAGAAAAAACAACAGTCTAATCATACACATGACACATACACACATACACATCAGCCAACTGTCTCTCTTCATGATGCAGATGCAGACCTGAGAGTTAATCAAGGATTGATAGTTAAGAACTTCGTGGCCATCTTTAATTCTAGTACCCAGCTTAGTGCGTGAATATAGCAGATGATGAATTTGTTTAATAAATTAATCAGATGTTACAGAAAAGCTCTTGCATTTTGGTATAATCAGTTATATTTTGGTAGCAGAGACATTGCTACCTTTCTATCTTACACATCTTTAAATCTTTTTACTCTAAATGAATGCTTCTCAAACTCTTTGTGATGAAGGATCAATTTTAAATTTTAATTATGTCACAAACTGATGCTTTTGTAAATATAACAAAAAGTTTATCACTAGAAAAATGAAATACAAAAGAAAGAAAAAATACAATCTTCAAATTTTTTAAATTATTAGAGTCAACAGATACAAAATTTCTTTGTCAAAGAGCTGTAAGAATTTCTAAATGCTGCTGCTTTCTGCACTTATTTGGTAATAAAGAATCTGCAAATCAGTACTAGTTCTCTGACCATTCTTTGAGCAGCACTGCTCCGGAACACCTGGAAGTACATACAAACCATGTCAGGGGGTCAAAGAAAGTGGTCTTTTTAACAGAGGCTACACATCATCTCTAAAACAAGGAGGCCACTAATAAATTCCCAGGGGTGAAAAGAAAAATCAAAGAACCCGCCTGCCAATGCAGGAGACATAAGAGATGTGGGTTCGATCCCTGGGTTGGGAAGATTCCCTGGAGGAGGGCATGGCAACCCATTCCAGCATTCTTGCCTAGAGAAGCCCATGAACAGAGGAGCCTGGCAGGCTATAGTCCACAGGGTCACAAAGAGTCAAAAATGATTCAGCATGCACACTAAGAAGGAAAGCTACTAAAATAGGGTTCAGAGTTTAAGTCTCTATGCAGTCAAGGGTGAACCATTTGCAAAGCTCTTACCTCCAGGTTCATCTACATGCATAAACACCATGTCGTCATTAGCTGCTAGAATAGAGTAGAACTGTTCCTGCCCCACAGATGGGAGCTGGGCCATGCTCCATGTGTCTCCTTGATCTGTTGACACATGAATCCTTCTTGTTGTATCCTGGAACAAATGCCGATACTTATCTTTTAAATATTCCACCAAGATGCCATACGCAGTGACATTAATAGGCACATTATTATTTAATAATTATACTAATTACCTATTTCCTCACTAGGTACATCATTACAAATGAAAGGTCCTAGTACCAATTATCCAAGCTTTTTCTAACCTCTTGCAAAGATCCAGGCACTGGAACAATCCATTCTACTGTAAGTAAGGTTATCCTGGCTTTCTCTTGGGCTTCTTCATTCTTGTGTGGCCCTCTAAGATACCAATATTATCCTCCTAACCTCTGGCATGCCAATTTCCTTCAACAGAGATAAGGGTTTGTTGGGACCATTATGAGCTTGGCTCTGCAGCCATTCACATACATTTGCTCAGATAATTCTTAAAATAATGGCTGCTGCATAGAAGTTTGGTTCCTTTCAGACAGCTCTGGCATCATCGAAAGAATTAGATAATGGGTCTGGAAAATGGAGATGAAACCCAGATTGGGAAGATCATGAAGTAAGTCAAAATGTGACACGTCTCCTCTTTAAGGAAGGCTCTCAGAACAGCCATGATGGAGGGAACAGGCCAGGCTGGCAAGAGGGCAAGGAGAGTCAGAAATTAACATAAGGAAGTTGATCAGGGAATATTTGGCTGTTAAAAGGGGTCTCCCTCGTGGCTCAACGGTAAAGAATCTGCTTGCAGTACAGGAGACTCAGGTTTGATTCCTGGGTCAGGAAGATCCCCTGGAGAAGGGAATGGCAACCCACTCCAGTATTCTTGCCTGGAGAATCCTATGGACAGAGGAGCCTGGAGGCAACAGCCCATATGGTCAAAAAGAGTTGGACACTACTGAAGCAACTTAGCACGCACACACAGGTTGAGGCAATTAACATGTACTATCTGATAAATAGTTTAAAATAGCTTCTAGACACAGTTCAGCCAGGGCACGAGAATCAGTCTTTTTAAAGTTAAGTGATGAGTCCATTTAACTTGCTTTTCTAACTTACATCTTAGACGTTTACTTTGAATCTTATACTCGCTGTTATAGGTAAAAACTGGAGTTCAAAAGCACACAGTAGAACTTCAGTTCTGCGGACAGCAGCAGTGTACAGGCAGCTATCTCTGGAGTTACACAGTCTGGTTACCACCAGAGTTCCACCTAGACAAGTTACTCGATTTCCTAAACTGAGATAACAGTATGAACTATAGGGCTGTTGGAAGGATTATTATAAAACTGCTCAAGGGCATGATGTGTAGTTACCTTGTCTACTTTTCTTACCTCTAATTCTCTCTGAACCCACTCCAATCAGTCTCTTAACCACAGTACTCCAAAGAAACTGCTTTCATCAAGGTCACCAACAACCTATACTTTGCCAACTCCAGTGGATAATTCTCAGAACTCATCTAACTCCACATCTCAGCTGAATTTAATGCGGCTGACCATTTCCTCCTCATTGAAACCTTTTTTTCACTTGGCTTTCATGACATCACCATGTGCAGCGACATTAACAGGCACATTATTATTAATAATTACACATCTCATTATCCATTTCCTCACTGGGTACAGCTGTTATGAAAGGTCCTATTCTCCCCACCTCACAGTCCCTCCCTCTCAGTCCTCTCTGCTGGCTTGTTCAGTCTTTTCCCACCGTTCCGTGAGGGGCACCAGGGCACCCAGTGCTCGGCCCTCCCACCTCCTCTCGACCTACTCATTCCCCCGTCAGATACCATCTTATGGTATCACACAGCTAGATGAGACCATTCCACATAATTATACTATGTAATTTTGGGAGAGTCACATACCCAAACGCTTACCTGACATTTTCACCTAGCTATCTTACACGCATCTCATATCCAAACCTGAATTCTTGACTTTCTTCCCACAAACTTGCTTCTCCTGCATCCTTTCCCTCTCAGTAAACGGCACCACCACTGACACAGTTGCTCAGGCCAAAGACTCTAAAATTATCCTTGGTTCATCTTATTCTCTCACAATCTGCATCTTATCTACTGCAAACACTACTGCACTTCAAAATACATCCATGATCTTACTACGTCTCCCCTCATCCACTGTTAACAGCCTGGCCCAGCCTCCGGTCTCTCTCACTGCTGCTGTTGCTGCTTCCATTCCTGACCCTTAGGTGACACTACACACACCTATTCCGTCAAAACAAACAGCCAGTTAGACCATTCCCCTGCCTGAACCCCTCTCACAGCTTCCCAGCACATGGAGCACGGGAGCCAAGGCCTTCCTCACAACCTACAGAGGCCCTGTGTGATCTGGCCACTGGCTGCCCATCTTCAGACCACCCTTTCCCGTGCGCCAGCCACGCTGCCCTTCTCACTTTTCTTCAGCATTCCAAGCCTGCTCCAGCCCGAGGCTCTCTGCGCTCACTCTTTCCTCAGCCTAGATGTGCACGCGGCTATGCTCTCACTTCAGTCGGGTCTCAGAGAGCCCTTCCAAATCACCCTGTCTGGAACAGTGCTGCTCCAATTCCTGCCACTTTTTATGTATTTACTCTGTTTTAGGTTTCTTCATAGTTTTAATTATTACCTGATATTATATCATATTTGTTAGTTTGGTATCTATCTCCCTACTTGAATAGAAACTCTGAGAGCAAGACATTTATCTGTTTTGTTCACTGCTATATTCTCAGAACCCAGAACAGTACCTAGTATATAGCAAGTACTCAAAAAATGTTACATGTTTCCATTATTTTCATTGGACAATGAGCAAGGAGATTGCTTTTCTCAGAATCCATGTGTGTGAAAAGCCCAAACACTGGGTCTACATATCCTAAACAGACACCAGGATTCAGTTGGTGACACAGGCCAAAGTGGAGGGAAGTCCAGAAGAATCAATCAGCCCCAATAAAAAGGATCACTTCCAAATCTAACAGTGACACTAAATACTACAGAAGGCAAGAAACTCCACCAGTACGTGTACTGAAGCTATCTGTCTGAGGCACATTTACAGAAATATCAGAACCCAAAGAAAAGAGGCAAACACCTACCTTATCAGCCATCACAGAGGCAAAAAGGAAACGTCCCCCAAGACCAAATGAGTAGATTTTCACACCAATGGTTTTGAAGCTTTTCCCCAAGTCTGAAGTTCTCCGTAATTCCAGTGCCCCAAGGTCAGCTTCTTAAACAAGACAAAATATTAATTAAAATTTCACTTACTGGTGAGCTTCTATGCAAAACAATTGTTTTAGAAGTACTGTTAGTTTTATAGCAACAGAATTTTCAATGCTATGCATGTTAATCAGATAACAATATAAAATGATATAGGAATTGACACAGGAAATTAACATTTTGGTTTTGTCTTTATACATGTGAAGTTTTATACTGGACAGGAAGAGAGAATTAATTTCAGTACAGTGTTGCATAAAAACACCACAGGATCCTGCTTTACTTTCTTCATGACACAGTCTGAAATTATCTTATTGTATTTTAAGTTGTATCATTTGAGTTCTGATTTTCTGGCTGATCATCCAACATGTCTACTTGAATTTAAGCTCCATGAGAGCAGGCCTTGGGTGTTTTGTTCTCACCATCCTGAGAAAAGTATTTAACATACTACTGCAGGTGTTCGAATGAATGAATAAATGAAATGAATCTGTTGAATGAATAAATGGAAGATTATGCCTTCAGCTTTGTGCCACTGACTGGAAAGCCAGTGGCTTCCACCAACACAAACACAGCCCATGCCCTTTGGCAGAAATCACTATGCATTTCAATTTGTTGTTGGTTGTAGCCTAATATTTACTTTATGTACGTTGCTAAAATTAAGGATACTGTCTCTGTGTATAGCCTGCACTTTTTATTTGATCAAAGCACAGTACAGTACTTGGTTGTGTGTGTTTCAAAGATTTTAAAACTCACTAACAGCTGGTTATCTTTAGCTATTAAAATTGCGAGAGAATGGAAGGCTCTTTGATGCTTCTACCTATTACAACTCAGAATATTCTACCATGAATGGACACCAGGACACTCTTTTCTGGGACTAAAATATACTTACTGCAGGAGCCATTCACATAGGTGGTAAAGAAGATGATGTTTTCTGATCCCCTACAATGAGGCAAAGACAGGGAAAAGACACTGTTCAAGACTGCTAACAGACTGCATTAACCTTAGTCACTCCGCTCCAGGCAGGTCTAATGAGCATCACCCATGGGTACTGGCCGAAACAGCCTTCTCGGACGCTGCACACTGGATCTCCCACAGCATCGCAGCCAGGCCCCCCGTCTGCTCCCAGGCATTCTCCACACGCCACTGCTTATTTACGCGAACTCTGCCAGCCAGTGCAACTGGTCTCCCTACACTCTCCAAGCCTGCCTCCTGTGTTGGTTCAGACTGTTTCCTTCTTAAAATGTTCTTCTCTTACCTGACTAAATCTTACCCTCACAATCTTTAGGCTCCAGCTTAAAATCTAGCTCTTCCATGAAGTTTTCTGTCACTCTAACTTGAAGACTTCTTTGCTGCAAACTTCTAGAGCAGTGGTTCTCAGCCAGGGCCGATTTTGCTGCCCAGGGGACATTCTTGGTTGTCACCACTGGGGGAGGGGAGATGTTACGACTTACGTGGGGAGAGACCAAGGATGCTGCTAAATGTCCTGCAACGCACAGGCTTGTCCCCCACAACAAAGAACTATTCAGTTCAAACGCCATTAGTGCTTAGGTTGAGGAATGCTGCTGGAGAGCCCGTCAACCACCTGGCCGTCCCTTTGTCTCCTGTTTGGCTATTTTAATCACATGCTGTGTGCCTTACCTCCCCTACCACACCACTGAGCTCTTCACAGCAGGTACGAAGTTTTGTTGTTTCCCCTTAGAACCTAGTTCAGTGCTTTGCATGAACTAAATAATTTAGTTCTTTCATCTGAAATAGACAACTAGGTCAGAAGTTGAATTATTTAAACTCTAACTTGGAAAGGGAGTTCCAGGGAACTAGATTCAGACCTTGACAGGACTTATACATTAGCACCAGCAAAAGGTGCTGGGTATCAGATATAGAGAACAAACTAGGGGTTTCCACTGGGGAGAGTGAGTGGGGGAGAGGCAAGAAAGGGGTGGGAGATTAAGAGGTGGAGACTACTATGTATAAAATAAATAAGCTACAAGGATACATTGTACAGTGCAGAGAACAAAGCCAATGTTTTATAACTATAAATGGAGTATAACCTATAAAATTTTTTAATCACTATGCTATACACCTAAAATGATTATAATATTATAAATCAACTGTACCTCAATAAAACAAAAAAGGTGCTGGGTCTGAGCATATTCTTTCAGAGCTTTAGACTGTAAATTTCTAGAAACCAAAGATCTAAAAGGGGAGTAAATAGTTATCAGCAGCCCAGATCTTATATTTAGACACTATTCAATGAAGCAAGTTAACAAAAGTAAAAATTCTTGTATAAGATACAAAATACCATTTTGAAATAACTCTTTAGTTTTAAAGATGAGTTTTCTGTTGTTTCCTTTAGCTTTACTGAGGTATAACTGACAAATAAAATTGTAAGATATCTAAAATGTACATTGTGGTGATCTGATATATGGATGCAAAGGTGAGTTTTAATGATCAAAATTATTATAGTCTTATTTGAACACACACTACATATTTTAGGTCTAGCAGGAGCAAAATAATTTGTTAACTTTGTTACTTTAAAAATTCCTTCCTGATAAGATCACATAAGATATAAACACAATTAATTAAAATACATAAAACAAAAGCAGACACGTGATGTGTACCACAGTAGTGCTATAAAAACCTCATTTAACTATCATTTTCTAAAAAAGTATGCCTGTTTAAGCATTATTTTTAAAATGTTTTGGTTAATTTCAATGGACATATTTGGACATATATCACACATTTTCCTACCTCCCTAAGCAGAGAACAATAAACACCAAACTCTTCCTTGGGATTATGGATCATTGTCATGAACACCAACTGTATGAAACTGTAATGCAGTGCTCGCATTAGTAGTTACTGCGGCTTCTGGGTTCTCCTGACCCAGCACTAAACCCCTCCATCCTGTCTACTTCCCTGTCTTGTTCTGTCTCTGCGTGTTCTTAGAGCTCTTCCTGCCTCCGTGCAACTCCCAGGCAGCGGACTCTCAGGCTGGTCTGTGCTTGCTGTTTACACTCACATACCCCACTTCTGGCAGCAACCTGCTATCAACTGGGAAACTAGATCAATGAACTTGCTAAAATTAGTCAAAGAGAAAGAAGAAAGAGGCTCTAAACAAGAGTCTGAGCCTAATCAGAGTTTGGGGGTATGACGGCTCTTAATTCTTGTTTAACCATCCCCCAAATAAATCTCCTTTCATAGAAGGAATAAGCTAAATCCCAGAGAAGTCAAGACACTGACCAGCTGCTGATCCAGGTTAGAACAAAGGTGACCTGACTCCCAGGTAAGAGCTTCCTCCACTGTATCCTCTGTTGAGCAGACGGGGTGGGCAATCGAGAGAAGTGAAGGAGTTGTGGTGCATGGATAGTGTGACTCTGGCAGCCTGGAAGCTCTCTGAGCTTTCTTCCTGATGCCTCACTACATTCCACCTAACTGACATGGATCTAGACGAGGGAGCACAAATGTGCAGAGAAGCATGTAAGGCCCCCAGTCAAAGCTGCACTTCATGCTGTTGCAACTGACGTCACCACTTACACAGAAGAAACCTCTTGCAGGCAGCGCTGCTCAGTGACAGGCCTTGTTTCACACTTTAACACTTAGTGAGACAAGCCTTCCTTCCCAGCAGAATCAGAAGTTCCTCCAGGTCAAGGTCTATGCTGCGCCCCTCTCACAGCCCCTGTGGCACCCTGAAGAGCATTGGGCACATGTTAAGTGCTCAGCACTGATTTGTGTGACTTCTGGCGGCATTGTCAGGAAAGGTTTAGGGCTCTGCACAGATGGAATCTTCTGTTACTCACCATTTGGCCAAACAGACTGCTTTGTGGATTTCTTCCCATTTTCCCCCAAAATTCTTGGACACCCACAGGCCATTCTGAAAGATTATAAATGACTTATCAAAATTCCAGCTTTATCATGTGCAGCTGCTTGTATGACCTTTTAATAATTCATATCCAATCATTCAGGGCAGTAAAAACACACACTGAAATTCCAGCCAAGCTGCCTGAGCTCACAGACACACACAGTTTATGGGGTCCCCTCTAGGGTCTTGGAACAAGTTCAGAATAACAAATGCTTATGAAGTGCCTACTATGTGCCAGGTGTACCAGACGCTGCACCGGGGATACAAAGATGAATAAGACACACTCCCTGCTCTCAAGGAGCTCACAGTTTAACAAGGTACACCTAAGAAAGTTCAATACACACGGGAAGTGTTATGGAAACATGGTCTCTAGGGTAAGGGCAGGGAAAGGCGAGACAAAGCATCAGAGCTGGCTTGTGAAGAAGACAGCCAAACTGAGTCTTACATGATGAGCAGTGTAATCAAAAGAAGGCAAATGGGAGACGAGATGTCATTGCACAGAGAGATTAGTAGAAGCAGAGACAGAGAGGTGATGAAACATCTCAGTGTGTGCAGGGAGCTGGAGCCTTCAGACACTGATGGAGCAACATTCCAAGGTGGAGAGAGGAGCCAGTGCTGGGGAGGGGGCGGCAGCTCGTGCAGAGCCCTCCTCCTGTGCCAGGCTGAGGAATCTGGTCCTTATTTTATATGGGATACTTGAAGTAGGGGAATGACACGATTAGTTTTACTTTTTTTAAGAGGAATACTTGGATGACAGTGGGAAAGATGGATTTCAGAGGGTTCAAACTATTAATAGAAGCAGGGAAAGCAGTGACTAACTGCTGCATTAAGCGTTAGTGAGGCCTGAAGCCACAGCTGTGAGGAATAGGCTCAGAAAGAATACAGACTCTAGATTCAGTAGAACTGGACACTTTCCTGTAGGGCAGGACAGAGTGCATGTGTGTGAAAGTTGAACACTCTGGGACTCTGGGTGAGGGGAAAGCAGTGTTGTGGAATCTTTAGCCAGCATAAGGATGAAGGGAAGAACAATATGGCTGAGAAAGGTTAAGTTTGAGGGATCTGTGGGACATCTAGCTAGAGATACCCAGGAGACAGGAAGACAGGCATCTGCAGCCCTAGGAAGAAGCCAGGACCAGAGGTAGGGATTTGAGAATCTTACACATCACAGTGGTAGCAAAATGGTAAAGAGTGGAAGAGACTACTCAGAGTAAAATGAGCAATAGGGATTTAAGGGGAGATTGAAAGGAGTTTAAAAAAGAGACTAAGAAGCAATGGTTAGAAGGTGGGAAAGAACCAAAGGGACTGCCACAGAAGCCAAGCAAGTGAAATTCCCAAAAGGAGGTCAATACTTTCAAGTGCAGCAGAGACTTCATAAGATAAAGACTGACAATTTCAGTGACATTGGCAATAGGAGTCTAGTGAGCCCCAGACCCACTGGAGGTGGGACCGAAACGTCCTGGAGCAGCTCAAATGAAATGGTGATGATTAAGGCAGAAATAACTTCAGTGGTCCTCCACTCTCACCCATCATTCTTCTTTAACTCTTCCTCCTCTAGTAACGTTCAGCTCCCAGCATTTCTAATTAATCTAATCCTACTTAGAAACAGGGAAGGGTCTGATATCTCCTATCCGCACTTTAGTATAAATTGGTCCATCTCTCCACTCTGATTATTTGTACTTCAAACTCACTCTTAATGGGAAGAAATTTCAGGTCTAAAGGCAGATTGTGCTTGCCTCTCCCTAGGATAGCTGTTTTAATAAACTTAAGATACTTGGTAAGGGCAATTGGGTTTTCAAAGGCAGATCAATGGTTCTGTCCATTCCAACAGGGGTCTCTTTGTCCCCTTACAGGGCCTTCAGCTCAAGCTGCTGAAGGCCACTTCCCAGGAATTGTTGCTTTCAGACGTGAAGCCTATCTGGTAGGCTAGTTTTCCTCCTCTGGCTGAGTTTAACTCTGACCTTCCTTGAGCCTCCCAGCCTGACCTCAGCTGAACGTTCTGCCCCCAGAAGGTTCAGAACCCAGACCTCTCTTCCAAGAGTCCTTCTCATCCTCCCTATGGCACCCTGTTGCTCAGCCCAACTTGTCTATATTTGATAATCCTATTTCTACTCCCAGAATGGTCGTCACAGCAATGGCTCCCAGACTTCAGTGTACAGGCTCAGCTGGGGAGCTTGTTAAAAATACTAGCCACCTCACTGACACACTATATCCGGATCGGGGCCGAGCAATCTGCATCTTAAACCAGCTCCCAGGGATTTCTATCTGATCGTGCAGGTCAGCAGACCACACTCTAAGCAATACGATGAGAGAGAGCCATATAAACACAGAGTGTAATTATGACTACTATCATAGTCTGGCAACTCAGCCACTCTGGGCCCTTAACATCCATGATAAAACAGACTAGTCCTCCAGGAATGGTAAAGCTGAGCTGCTCCTCAGGAAACTTTCAGAACAAAGGTGGGAGGGCCACTCGTGGTTTCTGGGAAGAGTACAGGAATGCGGCAAGGGGTGCAGGGAATTAGGACTCTGGATATTTAACACATGGGCATCAAAGACAGACATCAACTGGTTTTTATACTAAGGACTGAACAAGAAAAAATTATAAAGATGTAGTTTGGCCACAGGAAGGAAACAATGTTAGAAGTTTAACAATTTATGTCTGTCTCTGGCAGAACATGAATGATTAAACTGTTTCCTAGTTCATTACTCTAACAGTAAGTATCTGTTCATTTTTAAAAAAATTGGAATGATAACTAGACACATACCTATCTGGTATAGACAGCATATGAAAATTGTGTCCTTTACAATACAGGAAAACACACAAACATACAAAAACCAAAAACCCACACTTCACACCATAAGAAGTCACTAGAAAACAGTCCAACATAAAAAGCACCACCTACATGGTCCTCTTAAGACAGTATATTTTGAGACTATAAAAACACAAAAGGCAAGACAAGTTCTTCAACTAGACTTACTTCAGTGCTGAGAGCTAAAAGATAATCAGAATTTTGCGGGCTATACATCATCTGAGTCAGAGGATGAAAAGGGAGATTGGTCTGGACAAAGTTCTTTGCAAAATCTGAAGATCTGAAGATTCTTCCTCCATGACTTCCTCCAGATACCTCTGCTGTTAAAATCACCTGATGAGGGAGAAGGAAGTTCAGAACCAGGGTATAATACTATAAAAATACATGAAGTTCCTCTACCATTTTCACCAGACATTTGTTCAAAAATTTTAGTTCCAAAAGTAAGAAGAGTTATAAAAACAGATTAGTTGATACACTCTCTTCCTGAAGTATTAGTCTTACGAAAAAAATACTGTCCTGAGCCAGTGCATTGTATCTATGAAGATGTGCTTCATCAATCTGAGATTAGCCAGTTTCCCCAAAGACTGGAATGTTTTCTTTAGATGTATACCTTGTAACGCTAAACAACCACCACATAATTATGAACAGTTTTGGTGCATCTTAGACAAGGTCCAAAAAAAGAACTTGTGTGCAAAATGCCCCTTCTTTTGTGATCAGTATTAAATTGTTTCATTTTATTATATTGTAAACATTGTAATAGTAAACTAAATATATTGCTGTGTAACACTGGACCATTCAAATATCAACATCTGACAGCCCTGTATATGGTATTATGCACAGCTTTGTACACGTATGAAATAGTCTCACCTTCCCGGAGTTCTCAGGACCAATAGCCATGCCAAATTCAGTCCGAATGAAGGTGTTATTGATGAGATTTGTGATATCCTTAAAGTTCTTTCCATAGTCCTCACTGAGAGGGAAAAAAAGGACAAATTTAGAATGCAGAGGTCATGGGCACTGTTGGCTTTGTACCTAGCTTCCCTCACTCTCCTGCAACTTTATCGAGGCACTCACCTTCCTGATTCTACCCCGACCCGCAGTGGTGGGCCTAATTAGTGGAAGGAAGTTCCAATCCCTCAAGGGTGACAGGGTGAGGAATGAGGAAAGGACCCAGGCTGAGCCAGTAAGACAAAAGTGGGGGCTCTATTAGGAAACACACTTAAGACAATCACTTAATGAAATGGTCTGTCTTCCTTAAGGATCAGTGGTTCTTAACCAGGGCATTTTTGCCCCATGGCCCCACCCCACACCAAGCAAACATTTGGTAATGTCTGGAGACACTGTTCATTATCACAACTCAGGGTTGGGTGCTACTGGCATTGTACTGGCATCGTAGCAGGTAGAAGCCAGGGGTGCTGCTAAACATCCTACAATACACGGGACAGACAGTCTCCCAAAAAAGAGAGGGCCACAAGCATCTGGCATCAAATGGGGCATCTGGCCCCAAATGTCAATAGCATCAACGTTGAGAAACTCTCATGTTGTAGTATATGAATACAAAACAAAACAAAAAAAATGCTACAGGCATTCTGATACAGTGAGAGCCCAACTTGAAGAAGCAGCCAACATAAGTGGACAGTAATGCTGAAATAGCTCTGGGATTCCAGAGAGGTAACCTGTGACCCTGCACTCAATCAACCCATACTTCCTCTGTATTTAGTTATGAGCCATGAATTCCCTTTTTTTTTCTTAAGATTTTTTTGATGTGGACTATTTTTAAAGTCTTTATTGAATTTGTTGCAATATGCTTCTGTTTTTTATTTTGGCTTTTCAGTCCTGAGGCATGTGGGATCTTAGCTCCCCTAGCAGGGATCGAACTCACACCCCCTGCATTGGAAGGTGAAGTCTTAACCACTGGACCACCAGAGAAGTCCCAATTCCCTTATTACTTAAGATATTATATTAAAAGTTTGAGTTGGGCTCTCTGCAAAATGTAGCCAAAGGCCTACTAACTAATTTATCAACGCACTGTATTGTACTCATGATAAAGCTTATAAGTAGCAGGATCTTGAGTACCTCCTCCCCCAAAGTTACCATCCTTAGGCACAAATCTCTTAATGCATGCAGCACGCAGCTAAAGAAGACAGATAAACTTAATCTCAACTCCTAGGTTGTTTAAAGTTTTTCCCAAAAGTTCATTTCAACAATATCTTTGAGAAGTATTAAAGTCAATTTTTAGATTTCAAAAAGTAAGAGAAAAAAAAAGTCAGGAGTATTTAATACTATGCACTAACATGATATACAATGCTAGATCTTAATATTGATTAAATTTCAGTATCCATAAGTGATGACCACTGTGCACTGCAAGTCAGTTGCCCATGATAAATGCCATGTACAGTGGTCTTCACTGATAGAATATATGACTTAAAAGGTGGTACAGTTTTGCTATCAGCCTCAACAGAAAAAGAATCACAGAACCACAGACCATGAGAGAGGCAAGGAACTGAAGAGAACATCTTGTCTAACTCCCTTATTTCACAGAGGAGGAGGTTCAAGGGGAAGCAATTCATCAAAAGTCAACCAGTCAATTAAGGGCAAAATTGAAAATACAATCTAATTCTCTTAACTCTCAGCCCCAAACTTGAGACAACTTTTAATTATGTGTAAGGAATTCTTCCTTTGCAACCAGTGGTCCTGCTCTTTCTTGCCAGGGTTTGTGGCCTGTCAGGAAAGGTCAGCTTAGAGGAAATTGAAGAGAGACAGGAGGGAAGTATCTCTGCGTGAAGGTACAGGTCCCTTCACTATGCTAAAGCAAACTACATGTGACTTTTAAGTTGTCTTTCCATCTCCTAGAGCACACACAGAGAAAACTAAATAAAATAGGGTTTAGAAACTACCCAACAGATTCCTGTTACCCTTCCCTTAACTTCTGAGTACAAGAAAAGGTCTTATCTTCTCGACAGCAGGCCAAAAGATATGCATATTCAAGTTCTGCTTCTACAGTGCACACATCATCAATAGCTCAGACCATGTCCTAAAGGGTTTGCAGCAGCTTGATTATCACCAGTTCACAAATCACCCCTCCTTCATGACATCCCAGGGAACCTCCACAAACCTGCTGGCAAGTGTGCTTGCTTTTCAAGAACTTGGCATAACAAACACATCCCTGCCCTTCAGAAAAAGAAAGCAACATGAGGGAAACAAAAAATCATCTGCTACAACACTCCGGTACCTTAGCCAGATAAACAAATGGAGCATGATAGACCAGTGTCCACCCGCTGGGATTTAAGTAGTGTTTTGTCAAGGCATATATTTTAATATGGCACTTTTCTTTAAAGTGGCTTTATCTTTTATCAACATATATACTGGCATACATCATATATCATGGAGAGGAAATCAATGAAACATGTTGAAAAATAAATCATTTTTCAAATTCCATATGATAATTAAGAGTCATGAACAGGAAACATTAACAAAGCCCTGTGAAACCATCTGCTTTAGAAGTAAGTCTTTTTAATAACAATTCTATACATCAAACCTAACAAAGCTCTTTCTGGTTAGCAAAAATAAACGGTCACTTTTGCTATATCTGTGGTGTAAACATGTATAAGAATATGCACATTTGTAACAATAAAAAATAGTACTAGAGTACAAACATTTTTGGGATAGGGCCTAATACCACCAAAGAACATGAAAAATCTAGACATTATTTAAATAAACGGAAAAAAAGTAATCATCACATGGAGTTCTGATAAGACATAGCATTAAAATTCCTCCTAAGATGAAGGACTCAGGAGAGTATTTTTCCAGAAGGCTAATATGTTGACCGACACTCAACCCAAATGCCAATAACCAAGAATCACACCTCCGTTTTTGACCACCCTTCATTTATAATATAGAGGAACTGTGACAATGGGCATTTGACCTGCAGACATTCAATGAAAAGTAACAATAAAAGAATCCTACAATATCTCAGAGAATCTCACATTTTACTTTTTTCAACAATCAAACAAGCATAAATATCCTTGTTTGTTTGACTTTCAGGCCTAACCACTTCTTTACTCCTTTAATTCATTTTTGCCATGATTAAGTCACTATAAATATTACATAAAAGCAAAAAGGAAGACAATAAACTCCAAAAAAATTAGTTTTGTAGTTTTCACTAATCGAGAAAGCTTATAGTTAATCCTCATTATTTACAGATTCCATATTTATAAGTTTGCCTACTCAGATTTGTAACCCCAAATCAATACTCATGGCACTTTCCTAGTCACTGGCAGATATGCATAGGGCGGCGAAAAACGTGTCACTTGGGGCTCATGTTCCCTCCTGAGGTCCAACAAGCGGCTGCCCTGCTTTCTCGTTTCAGCTCTTAGACTGTGCATGAGTGTCTTCCTCACAGTCTGTTTACTGCTCTGCGTTTTGCATTTTTGTGCCTTCTGTTGGTGCTTTGCTATTTAAATAGTCCCCAAGCATAGTTATGACGTGCTGTTTAGTGTTTCTGGAGAAAATATGTGAGTTAGATAAGCTTCTTTCTGCAACAGTTGGTTGTGAGCTCAATGTTAATGAATCAATAATACACATCAGGTATCTTTAAACAGAAACACACATAAAACAAGGTAATAGACTGATCAACTGATGAAAATGAATGCTGTGGCCAGAAGTTTGCAGGAACCTAATTCTGTATTTCCCCTAGAAGCAATGGCTCAGTATTCACTAATTCGGTATTCATGGAGACTGGAGAACATAACTATTGTGAATGAGAACTAACTGGATTGAGATTTCCAGTTAAAAGATCAATAAGGAGAATGTAGCTTATTAAAATGTTCCAAAAGACTTACAGACTTGAGACCACTGCCGGGTGAGATGGGCAGAATCTGAATCTACATTAAACTGAATTCCCAATACTTCAGTTTCTTTGTTTTAACCCCAACTGTCTGATGCTAACTTATATGTTTTAATTTAATTTTCATTGTGTTTTATCCTTATTTGAAAAGGATGCATGTTTTCTACAGAAATTTTGAAAATACAAATAGGAAAATAAAGAGGGTGAAATATTAGAAATAAAATCACACAACTTTTTATCAGAAGTAATGTGAGTATGTATCTGAGGTCCTTATCTTGCTTTGATTGACAATAAGACAATCCTAAGAACAGGATTCATGGGAATATTTAAGTGACAAAAACCACCTAGCTTCATGACTTTTATATGTCCTAAGTTTGTAAAAATGAAGGTGCAGTAAAATGCCATCATCATACATTTCAATAAACTTTAAGGAACAAATAGCAGAAAAATATATTCTGCAAACAGAATTTATGCTAACCTTATAATTAGAATATGCAGTCATTGCTAATAATCTACTATGGTGAAAACTGAGCCAAGCCTATCATTAAAAAGGTTGTCATAATGAGATGCCTTGGAGAACCTGGTTTACTGAACTCTGCTTTAATATCTGCTGCATATCTTTATTGTTTGTTTATTTATTGGCCATGTGGGTTCTTAGTACCCTGACCAGGGATCAAATTTGCACTTCCTGTGGTGGAAGCATGGAGTCTTAACCACTAAACTGCCAGAGAAGTATCTGTTGCATATTTTTAAGTTATCCTTTTTATTAAACCTCAGGTAACATCCTGAAAAACTTACATTGACTACAGAATAAACTTTAATGTGAAATCTCTTAGAGATACCCTTACCAATTTCCTAAATTTGAACAACTTTCAACAGGAAATAGCAGTCACAAGTGAAATAGTCCAGCAGTTTTCTGCTAACATGGCATAGAATTTTGCTGTACATGAAGCTTACATGGGCTTCACTAAGGTAACCTTACAATGGAAGGTGAGTCTCAAAGGGCCATCAGACAAAAAGGCAAACAACATTTGCTGCTGAAAATCAAATTATCATCTTAACTATAGCTAGTTATTTCCTTTTTAATTTCATATTTGCAAGTGGGAGGTAAGTGAACTTTAAAATCTGTTATATGAATTAATATTCCTGAAGAGGGAATCAAAGTTTATACTATTCAAATATGATGCCCTTTAATTGAAGATATCAGTATGTTATTCAATTATATCCAATTATTAATGCCCAGGGACTTTATTTCCCAAATCTTTTAACAATCCTCTTTCTGAAGTGTGCTCGCTCTAACTCGGCACAGGTAACAGAAACAGCCAGCTTCCTTCTCCTCATGCACCTCCATGCGGTGCTGCTTAGGGCAGGTGGCGTCTGATTAGCTGCCTTCTATTTGAATCCCAAATGAACCTTTGATCCCATAAGATTTAAGAGAGAAAGATAATCCAATAAATAATACAATCATTAAAGCTGTGAAAAACAGAAGAGTCTTCAGAGCAGATTCAACAGGCTTTTCTTTGATTTCTCAGTTGCGCAAGCTCAGCATATTCAGGACTCCTTTTGCTCAAATTGCTCCCTCCCTTTCCCATTTCTGAAGCAACACGTGCCTCTTGGCTGGTGTGTCCAACAACATGAGTCACTTTAGACTAGGCCAGGCCAGCCTAGCTGGAGAGGCAACAAGGCATATTTACAGGGTACACCCAAATTTTGGAAGAGTTTTCATTTCACAGCAGGGAGGAAGTGATTAATATTCAAAATGACCTCAGTGAAGCCAAACAAACCCAACAAACAAACCTGGTGTGCAAAATGAAGAAAATGAACCTTAGTAACATACTATACCAGAAACAACTCGCTTTACTCTCTGGTAAAGTGTGTATCAGTGGTTTCTCACAAGACTAGACAAATACAGGATGGAAAAAGGCTGAGTCAGAGGGTGGTAGGTATTTAAGCAGTAACACAGTGATACTGTTTTGTTTTGTCTGGGGTTGTCTCAAAGTGAGCACAACGCTGCAAAGCAAAAGGACAGGAAAAGCAGTCGTGAAAACACTTCACTCCCTGTGGGTATGACTCTGGTCTGTCAGGTCCAGTTCTAGCCACCTGATTGAAGAGCATTATAGACACTAACACGTGAATTCAGAAGCAAAAAAGCAGCTGAAGCAACAGGCTTAGAACATAATTCAACCAAGAGAAGGAGTTTAGTAAAGGATTCAAAACATGCAGAGATCAGAGAGAAGGTTTTCATTTGCTACCATAATATAAATTGGAAACAGGCATCTTCTATGACATACATGTGTGGTATTTATCACAGCAGCATTAACAATAGTGAAAAAACTACAACTTAGGTGTCCAAGAGAATAATGATTAAGTAAATTCTTTCAAGCTAACAAAAATGATGAGAATTTGACAAATATTATGGTACGAGCAGTGACCAACCAGAATGGTTACAGTTCATAACATCAGGTGTGGGTAACACTTACATGTTGGCTGGGGTCGGGGGTGTGTGTACTTGTAGAAACTATGGAGGCATCTGGGGGCAGGCAGGAAATCACCTTTTATCAACTGGTATGGAAGGCTTTCAATTCATTTAAAAAACTACTAATAAAAAAAAAAACTACTAATAGTGCCACAGTGCCAGCACATGCTGGTTACATGCTGTATCTGGCCATTGGCAAGGCAACAGCTAACAGTACCAAGTTCTTATTCCATGATAGGTGCTGCAAAGCACAACTCTCAATGGCTCTAAGGTGGCTATTATCATCTTTCTTTTACAGATGACAAAAAGACTCAGGGAGGTTAAATGACTTACCCAAGTTCATTCTGCTCACAAATAATGCTAAGATTCAACCCCAGGCCTATATGCCAAGAGGTAACTTTACACTGTACCATGTTGCTTCCTAAGACTATAGAGTTATATGGTATAACATTAAAGGGGAAAAGTCAAGATAATAAACTGTAAATAAGATTACTTGACTTTAAGGTGAATTTTTTTTTCATTTAAAATTTCCAATGTTTTATAAGATGGTTGCATTGATTTTTTAATGGAAGGTGAGTTGGTAGAAGAACTGTATCACGAAGACTTTTACAACAGCAAAGTTTCTTAAAAAATGGAAAGAGTTCACTAAAGTTACAAAAATTTTAATGTATTTTTTTCCTTCCCAAACAGGATACTTTTCATCTACCAGAAATGGTTCAACTAGTTTTCTAACTTAATAAACAAAATCACCTATAAATTACAGTCCCTTTTAGAATCAGGATTCTGTAATACCTTGTCAATCTTTATCAAACAAACAAAAATACTATTAGCCTAAGAATTATCAGAGAAGGCAAGGCGTTCATTCATTCAATTAGTATGTACTGCCTGTCTGTTACATGTCAGTCATTTAGCTAGTTGCTGGAGAACCCCAAGTTAGTCAAGAACCTGCCTTCACGCAGTGTACAACAATTTCAAGATGGCAATTCTTTCTTGACATATTTTTAAAGTCTCTGTGTTGAAGGGCAGAAAGCACCAGCTCCAGACTCAGGAGCAGCAGTCAAGGGTCACCTATGGGGAAAGGGAGGCTGGACTGAATATATTAGAGTTTCAACATGGGTTCATTCCCACCTTGACCAAGGTCAACAATCAAGCAAAGAACCCTGAGAAAGTATGATGGCTCCTGGGAGATCCTTTGGCCCAGAGGGTAATTTCTTTTTTTTTCCAGAGGGTAATTTCTATATTATCTGCTGAAATGTCAAATTTCTTTAGGTCCCTAGGCAGAAAATGGGACAGACACACATGATTAAGAAGACAATCAGCAATTTCCGGGAGTTAGCTGGCTTTGAATCTTACAGGGAAGGAAAAGAATCCTTCCCTTTAACCAAGCTGGACCTTTGAAAAGACAAACTCTCAAACTTTGTGAATGTCACAGTATAGACTATAGTCCCAGAACATACATTACCATCATCATTACCAGGCACTTTGGTAGGTCTGACCTGAGAACCTCCTCCAGACCTAAAAACAATCTGTTTGGGGTTCATAACGTTAGATGAAAAATATTTATCTAATATTTTGGATATTAGATATCTAACTTCCCTAGCATTCTAGTGGTTAGGACTCCATACTCTCACTGCCAGGGCTTGGCTTCAATCTCTTATCAGGAAACTAAGATCCCTCAAGCCACCTGGTGGGGCCAAAAAAGAAAAATCACTTGGAAGGTACAGTAAGGATTGTTACTTCAGGAGTATAAAACCATTTTGTGCTCATAATAAATAGAAAGATGGTTAAACTCTATGCTGCTGCTGCTGCTAAGTCACTTCAGTCGTGTCCGACTCTGTGCGACCCCATAGACGGCAGCCCATTGGGCTCCCCCGTCCCTGGGATTCTCCAGGCAAGAACACTGAAGTGGGTTGCCATTTCCTCCTCCAATGCATGAAAGTGAAAAGTGAAGGTGAAGTCGCTCAGTGGTGTCCAACTCTTAGCGACCCCGTGGACTGCAGCCCACCAGGCTCCTCCGCCATGGGATTTTCCAGGCAAGAGTACTGGAGTGGGCTGCCACTGCCTTCTCTGAAACTCTGTGCTACCTCCCCACAAATAAATATCCATTTAACATACACACACTCCTATAGATACTTCCTTTATCTTCTTTTACTGTTCTGCCACTTAGTCAGGTAAACCTTATTTCCTTGGAACTAGATTCCTTTTCATGCTGCTTTAGGTTGCTAACTAGATAGATATTAAAAAATGTACTGAGGGCGACAATCTGGCGAAAATTTAAGACAGCTAGAAGATCTTTTGAATCAACTGTTAGATCCCATCATGCCTAGAAAAGCAGAGAACTTACAGTCACAATATGTTACTCAACCAAATTCCCCAATTATATGCTAGGCATCTCACCTTCGATATAGCTTGGACTGTCCAAAAGTCATAATTACCAGTGGTACATGGAAGGTGGTTAAGACTAGAATGATCTGGAGAGACAAAAGCATGTGGTCAATAAGAAAAATAATCCAATTACATGTTTGCAACATCTGAATATCAGAAAGATTGCCAATAATTCTGCTTCACAGTAGCCTATATTGTAATACATCTGAAAACCAAGAAGGACCAAGTGATTATGGCTTACAATGATTCAAATTCTCAGCTTATTTTGTTGAGATGGTCCCACTGCCTACACCTGATGCAGTGTGAAACAGAGCTAATCAACTCCAAATAACAGTAAAGGAAGAATTTAACTATTTTGTATCCACATTATTCAAAGATATTCTCAATCAAGAATCATCCCTCTCTCCACTTACAAGGCTAGAACGAGGTGAATGCTCTAACAGAGGCTGCTATGTCACATCTGTCCTTTTCTTCTCCCTGCTATTCTCCATGAAATCAGATTTTTAAATAAGTATTTTTCTAGAGAAAACATGCATGAAGATATGATTGTGACAGACTGGAATAAGAGGCTAGGGAGTCTCATACAGCCATATAACAAGAAATCTTGGAGATACCAACTATCTTAGATAAAGTGATAAATCATGGGAAATAGGGAACAACTCAAATTTTAGAAGCAGATGAGACAGGCTTAAAGAAATTCTACCAGCAATTTAAAAATTAATAACTTGCTCTTTAGTATAAAAATTGTATTTCTTTCGGCTTCTGATATAGCCTCACGTGCCTCAGTGCTCTGCTATATACATTACTGGAATACTGGAGGGCGTGAGCTGTGGTCCCTGCCCTCGCTCAGGCAGGATAATAACAGAGCCAGGTAATGTCAAGCCCTGTTCAAGACCTGAGGCCAATGAATCCTCAGCAAATCTCCTACTGGGAGTCAGGTTACATGCTAGGAGGATTAAGGACAGGCTTACTGACTGTCTCATTCCTCCAGTCCTGGCAGTACCTACCTCCTTTGTGGTTGGGGAAAGGACAACAGATGGAGCTGAACAGTGATAAGCCCATGGCTGCCACAGTCCTTTAACACTAACCATGGTAAAGGATACAGGAACGATACAGTTCGGAGGAAAAATGCCAACATGTGTAATGTGCCCTTTTCTGCTTCCACACAGAAGTTTTCCCAAGAATTGTAAGGCTCTCTTTTCACACAGCACTCTCCTCTTTTCTTCTTCTTGCTCATCTTGATATCAAGCAGCCACCAAAGACTAAAAAGGTGTCTAGCTCGCTATTATGGAAGAAGGTGGTCACAAGATGTTCCCAGTACTAAAAGCAAAACCAAACCAACCACAGCCTTCTGGAAGTCTGTCCTACAAACATGCATTTCCTACAGCTGAAGTTGGAGACAGTTTCAGAAGGTAAAACATTTAGCACTTAAACTCCCCCAAATCTACACCATCTTCTTACTAGGCTGAATCAACAAAGTCAAAACATTACTTACCCCAGTGCTGTCTCCAACCCAGGACAAGGATACTGAGCCACTGAGATCATCGAATACATGCTATAAGGGGGGAAAAAAAACTCATTTAGAAATGACATCTCCTCTTCAATCTTTGACTTCTTTAAATAACACAGACCACTATTACTTTCAAAGTAATTAGCTTTACAATTAAAAGGGGATATGGATTTCTGGAACAAAATTTGGAAGAGACAGCATTTAACTACTTAACCTGAATCACAAATAACTTGGAAATTTTAATTCTCTCTCACACAAAGTAAGCCAAGCAGATGAGTTCTCTTCACTGTACCAGATGGGGAGATGGGATAATCTATTTGCTTTCTCCAACAGAACTAAATATAAAGATATAGAAAGTATTCTTAGGCTATTTTAAAACAAGAGATCACAGCCCACAATGACAGATATAATTGTAACCCAATCAGCATAACTTAAATTTTTCTAAGGAGCCTTCACAGTGCAGCCAAATAGCTAATAGCTGGATTCCTTTTGTTTCTAGGCTAATACATCCAAATGACAAGGGAAAGAAGCAAGAGTAAATGCCCTTGTTTCACCTTTTTATTTAATAATAATAACTACAACAGTAATAATATTAATAATAATAGAACTTAATAAAGTTGTGGTGAGAGTGAGGAGACAAAAAAGGGAAAGCTGGTATACTGTATCCAAAATATGGTAATCATATTAAAATTCGTTATAATAATTATTGTAGGTCCTTTCGAGTTTTGGTTTTCCAATACTTTCTTCTCTATTTATAAAATAATATATATTCATTATAGGAAAAAGTAGATGATAATGTTGTTGTTTAGTCGCTAAGTCCTGTTTGACTCTTTTGCGGCCCCATGGACTGGAGCCTGTCAGGCTCCTCTGTCCATGGGATTCTCCAGGCAAGAATACTGGAATGGGTTGCCATTTCCTTCTCCAGGGGATCTTCTCAAGCCAGGGATCGAACCCATGTCTCCTGCTTGGCAGGTGGATTCTTTACCACTGAGCCACCTGGGAAGCCCAGACAATAATAGAGAGACAACAAAGAAAATATAAATCTTATCACACAGAGATACTCAAAGTTAACATTATGTGTATCATCTACTAGTCTCTATCACTTTTTTAACCGATAAAGAAATAATACCAAAAAGGCAACATTGGCACTTGGTAAAAACTTCTTACTACATATATTAATATTAGAAATGTATACAGCAAGAAGTGAAGTTCCTTCCTCTTCCCTGCTGACCCAGAGGAGTCAGTAGTTTGCTGATGACTATGCTTTTCTTTTATGAAGACTTAAAAATATTACAAAGATTGTTAAAATCTTAAATATGCCTTGCCTTTCCAAATATGAGCAGTTCCTTAGGAGCCGAGGATATAATTTTTATAGTCGTGGTATGCCCTATGCCTACCATGATACTTTGCACGCTCAATAAGCATTTGTTGAATTATACATCCTTCCCAAACCACAAAGTTGATTCAAAATACAGCATGTCTATAAATGGTGGGATTCCAGCTGCATGGTCACTCAAGCCACCAATCCCAACAGAGATGTCTGAAGAAACAGAACTCAGACATTAACTGCTTGGCTTATCTTCTGACTTTCTTTTGTGGTCCTGCTAGATGGGTCGCTAAACTCACCTATGCTCTTTTCCCCTGCACTGTAAGTAGCTTTGAGGTGGACAGAACCTCTTGTACAATCTCTGTAAATAGTACACTCAGTGCCACACAGACGGCGTGCTCAGTAAACGCTAGTTAACTCTCAAGTGCTCAGAGCTTCTCAGAGCCGCTGCAGGACAGAAAGGCTATTCATACATGTCAGCTGGCCAAGCATCTGAGAAAAAGTAGGTCTGCTGCTAGAGACATCTGGAACCAGAAGCCTAAAAAAGGACACAGCAGCGCGTCTTCTAAGATACCACACAGAGCAAGACAGCATCTTCTCCTGAGTGAGGATCAGTGTCTGAAATTACATCAATGAGCTCCTTGAGGAGAAACAGGGATATCCAGAGTTTCCACAAATACCAGACAGACTGCACAGGCTAACAGTTATCTAAACAAAGGCTATCTTTCCAAGACAGGCTCTGGGCACAAGAGCTGACTAGGATAAAAAAAAAATTCCATCACTGGAGCTCTTGCTAGCTTGATCAAGCTTTCACTTTTCAGGCAATGTTCTACACACCTGACCCAGCCAGCAGACACACTGGCATTACTCATATCTTCTATTGCTCAGTCACAGAAAGAGGAGGGCTATTAGATGACACTAGCAACCCTCGACTTAACCCAAACAAAGCAAAGGATAGTTGACCTCATTCACCATCCAGAGTTTCTTTGGGAAAATGGAAGTGAAATTCATGAACTGTAATAGCGGCCTTGTGCTACCCTTAGTCTTCCCTTCCCAGCAACCAATCACATTTTACTTTTGAAAATGCATAAACTCACTGAGAAAACTCATCCACCTAGATAAAATGCAATTAATTTTTTTATATTTCAGTCTACCAATCTTATAGTGCTGTAAAAGAAAAAAATGAAATCAGATCTAACAACAGACCGAAGCTCAGATAGAAAGAAAATGTCATATGGAAAGGAAACAAATCCAGAAGAATTGGGGAACCAACACCACAGATTCAATCCTACCCCTTTAACAGGAAGATTACAGATGTCCAGGAAAAGTGTGGACAATCTGGACAAGGTTAGGAGACAGAATTTACAAATGTCAGCAAAAGGCCATTAATTCTACTGCTTATTTATCATGTTTAATAAAATGTACATGTCATTCTACACTATGGTAGCATCCTAGACATTTCAAAACATGTATTACTTCTAATTATAGCAACAAGAATCATGCCTGCCTCCCTCATTAGATCCGAAGCCCATCTGGTGCAGGGACCAAGCCTATTCATTTTAGCAACTGATACATAGCATAGTGTGGTCAGTTGCTAAGTCGTGTCTGACTGTTTGCTACCCCATGGACTATAGCCTACAGACTCCCCTGTTCATGGGATTTCCCAGGCAAGAATACTGGAATGGGTTGCCATTTCCTCCTCCAGGGGATCTTCCTGATCCAGGGATTGAACCCATGTCTCCTGCATTGGCATGCAGATTCTTTATTGCCGGCACAGTGGTCAAGAATCCGTCTGCTAATGCAGGAGACACAGGAGACGTAGGTTTGATCCCTGAGTTGGGAAGATCCCCTGGAGGATGGAGGAGAGCATGGCAACCCACTCCAGTATTCTTGCCTGGAGAATTCCATGGACAGAGGAGTCTGGCAGGCTAGAAAGAGTTGGACATAAATGGAGCAACTGAGCGCGGCACAAACAGCATAGCACATGGAAGACAATGAACATTAAACTCATTTCTTAGAAGAACTACTTTCAGAGCTCTGAAAGGGAGGATAATGGAGTGAAAAGATGAGGCCAGATCCACTTAATTTCCTCAAGATAGAAATGAGTATGAAATGTTTAAGTTCTATTCTGAGAGGATTTCTGTTTCCAGCCAAGATGCAGTAACATGGATCAGATTTATCTTCCACCTGAAACAACTAAAAAAAAAAAAATTAAATAAAAACCAACACAGAATATATAAAACAGTAGTTCTCAAGACACTGGACTTTTGGTAATGAAGGACAATGATCCCTAAGAGAGATCAGCAAATGATGGCCTACATCTGCCCTAGTGTACTGTCCTGAAATAATTTTCAGGCCATGGTACAGGGAAGGGGAGACGAGGCCGAGTCCAGAGGTCTTTCTCCCTTGAAGAGATGAGCTGACAGTCTGGGGAAGCCAAAGAGGCTGGAGTTCATAGTGAGGTGTCTGACAGAGGAGAGAGCTGTACAGAATGACGACAGTGGAGATCTACAGATGTGGGCCCCCTAACCACCCTGCCAAGTTTTCATCTGAGTACTAATCATCACATGAATGCTAGGAAACTACCAGAGGCCAGGGTAAAAATTGAAGGAAACAATATCAGGGCCTTACTCAGACCAGAAACAATTCCTGTTTCTAACAACCATACAGAAAACCTCATATTTCACAAGGAACTGGATAGAATAGTCAGAAAAGTTTTACCTTGGTAATGAAGAAAAATTAACCCTAAACGCTATTCTAGTCTTGCCTAAAAAACTTAAAAACAAGACCGAAAAGGATCAAACTACTGTCAAGTAACCTAACCGTGACCCAGAACAAAGTTCAAAGATACTTATAAGGATATTAAAATATATAGCACTCAAACAGATAAAATTCACCATGTCCAACAGTCAACAACAACAATAAAAAATCCAGACATGCAAAGAAAACAGGACCTATAATGATGAGAAAGATCAATCAAACTGACCCAGAAATTATACAAATAATAACATTAAGGACATTAAAAGTTATAATAATACTCCAGATGTTCACTCAACAAGTTAGAGAATAGACTGAGCAAAGATGAGCATTAAAGATATGGAAGAGCATTTAAAAAAACTCAAATTGGACTTCTAGAGATGAGAATTATACATCCTAGATGAAAATTACAATGAATAGGATTAACAGGGAATTAGACATTGCAGGAGAGAAGATTAATAAACTAGAAGCCATACCTAGTGGAAACTATCCAAAGAGAAACACAGCAAAAAAAAAAAAGGCCAAAAATATAAATATTAACAGAGAATCACTAAGCTAAAGAACTTCAAGCAACTATACATAAACAAATAAATACACACACACACACACACACACACATATATAATTGAAGTATGGAAGATGTGGAGGGTGGAAATAGAAAAAATTGAAGAAATTATAACCAAAGTTTCCCCAAATTTAAACAAAAATATAAACCCAGAGATCCAAGAACCTCACAAACCCCAAGCTCAAGAAACAGTGAAAACTATACCAGGGCAAATCATGTTCAAATTATTTAAAATTGGTGATAGATAAAAATCTTACAAGTATCCCGAAGAAAAAATGATATTACACACTGAGGAATAAAGAATCATAGAAGATCTCTCTTCAGAAACAATGCAAATCAGTGTATCAAAATCTTTAAAGAAATGGGGAAAAATTGTAAAGACAGAAATCTATACCCAGTGAGAATACCTTTTAAAAGGTCAGGTTTTAAAGAAGGGTTCTGTTCTGAACTTTTCCATTGCTCCTCAGCATTATATGGCAGGATTTTAAAGTTTATTTTATTGAAGTATAGTTAATTTACAATGTTGAGTTTAATTTCTGCTGTACATCAAAGTGACTCAGTTAAACATATATATATTCTTTTTCATAATGGTTTATCCACAGGATATTGAATATAGTTCCTTGTGCTATACACAGTAGAACCTTGTTGTTTATCCATTCTTCTACAATAGTTTGCATTTGCTAATCTCAAACTCCCAATCTTTCCCTCCCCTGCTGTTCCTTGGCAACCACATGTCAGTTTTCCATATCTGTGAGTGTGTTTTTGTTTTGTAGATATATTCATCTGTGTCCCATTTTAGATTCCACATGTAATTGATATCATGGTATTTGTCTTTCTCTTTCTGACTTACTTCTCTTAGTATGATAATCTCTAGATCCATCCATGTTGTTGCAAATGACATTATTTCATTCTTTTTAATGGCTGAGTAATATTCTATTAGGACTGCCTAGGTGGCACAGTGGTGAAGCATCTGCCTGCCAATGCAGGACACACAGGTTCAATCCCTTGGTCAGGAAGATCCCATGGAAGATGAAACGGCAACACACTCCAGTATTCTTGCCTGGAATATCCCATGGACAGAGGAGTCTGGCAGGCTACAGTCCATGGGGTTGCAAAGAGTCAGACACAACTAAGTGACTAAGCACACACATATTCCATTGCGCATATACATTTTCTTTATCCATGTATCTGCTAATGGACATTTAGGTTGTTTCCATATCTTGGCTATTGTAAATAGTGCTGCTTATGAACACAGGGGTGCATGAATCTTTTCAAATCATAGTTCTGTCTGGTATATGCCCAGGAGTGGGAATGCTGGATCATATGACAATTCCATTTTTAGCTTTCTGAGGAACCTACATACTGTTTTCATAGTGGCTACACCCCATATTGTGGGTGTTTCTTTTTGACAGCCACAAGATAGGGACTACACCAGTGAAAAAGATTTGAAAGACAGCTGAAATCCCATTTTTCCATGTAAAACCAACCATTCTAGTTCCTAGTTATCAGAGCTTGAATGATCTCTTCTTAGGTATTACTTTCCACAGTGCTTATGGATGCTGCTTGTACTGTAAATTGTATAGTACTCTCAAAGTACTGTTGCTTGTACTCTCAAATTATGCTGCGACTTCTTAGATGGTAAATAGTATGATCTGGTATTACCTGTCAGGCCTAGCCTAAGATCTTATAGATATTAAGTATTCCAGGAATAACTCCATAAAAGTCTATTTACAAACCCTTGCTACCAAAATTGACCTGTGTGTAACTCCCCCGCAATGTGGTTTCCACCATTTCGGTAAATAATGGCTAAATAGGGTTTCTTCCCATGACCTTACTGCCAGCCAAAACATTATTAAACACTAGTGTGTATTCTTGAATGTTCACATGTACAATAGTGACCTTATTCCACTCCTTCCACTGTGAAAGTGAAAGTGAAGTCGCTCAGTCATGTCCGACTCTTTGCAACCCCATGGACTGTGGCCTACCAGGCTTCTCTGTCCATAGGATTTTCCAGGCAAGAATACTGGAGTGGGTTGCCATTTCCTTCTCCAGGAGATCTTCTCAACCCAGGGACTGAACCTGGGTCTCCCACATTGTAGGCAGGCGCTTTACCATCTGAGCCACCAGGGAAGTCCTTCCACTGTAGTTACCATCAATTCAATATAGTCAAAAATTGGTGAAGTGCCCCTAAACATATCAAAGTGTTTAGAGACAATGGCCAGGAGTAGACTATACAGAAGAGAATTCAAATATTTGACTATGAAGAAATAAAAGTCTGTCCACTGAGATTTAAACAGGGCTTACGGAGGTGGGAACAGATTTAATAATAGTGGATACGGCAGAGGGGGTTGTGCAGGCAGAACAAACACAAAGATATAGGCAAGTATTTTGAAAAAATTCAAAAGATAACACTGATAAAACATATTATAAAACATATTAATTTCACCAACTAGTAAAGTTCTTAGTATTTGGTATATCAAGTGAAAGTGAAAGTGAAGTCGCTCAGTCGTGTCCGACTCTTTGCAACCCCATTGACTGGAACCTACCAGGATCCTCAGTCCATGGGATTTTCCAGGCAAGAATACTGGAGTGGATTGCCATTTCCTTCTCCAGGGGATCTTCCCGACCCAGGGATCGAACCCGGGTCTCCCACATTGTAGGCAGACGCTTTACCGACTGAGCTACCAGGGAAGCCCATACAGTATATCAAGTACTTGTTAAATAAGAACGTCAAGATCAGGATAAACACAGTTATGGTGGGGATGGGAGGATAATGAAAACAGAGAAAAGGAAATGTGTGTGAAAAGAAAATCACTTCTTGAAACACCCAAAGAAAACTGACACGATGCCACAGGATCACTTACTCACACAAGGAAGGTTTCCAACGGTATATACAGCAGAACATAATCAAGTAATAAGCTATGGTTCAACTGCTCTAATCAAGGCAAAGTAAGATGAATAAGAGAAATAAGAGCAGAGGACAAAGTTCTGTGGATAGAAAGAACCACAAGGCAGAATAAGCCCTTTAGGAACAGAAAACCCCAAACTTCCGACACAGTATTTCCAATGAACATCCTACAATATGAAAATAATAAATATACAGAAACATTTAGGAGTTGAGGAGTCCAGCCAACAGTAGGTAGAGAATATACCTCAAGCATTGTTACAAAAAAAAGATGTTATGTATTAGCTGTATACATAACAACTGAAATGGAAAAGGTGGCAGAGAGTTGAGGCCTGTTTTATTTCTGATAAACAATAGTTGTGTTGCCCCAGTGTAGTATGCCTAAGAGGTAGAGTATTTAGCATAAAGACAACACTATCTGGCCACTACATATTGCTAAACAGCCAGCCAAATGTAGGCTCTAGAAGCAAGTCGGAATTAAGGGAAACCACGTAAACATGCTGTTTGTGTGATCAGCGATCCAAAACCAGCATCCAGAAGGACCGCAGAGTAAATATAGTAGTTCAGATTACATAATCATACCCTATCATAGAAAGCTCAGAAACCAAGAAATTTAAGACTAGTTATGTAAAATGTCAGCTTGATTCAATCAGGAGCAGATGAGCATGAAACTTAGCCACATCCAGTGAGAGATTTATTAATCCCATAGCACAGTTACTGGCACAGGAATAGACAAGACAGATCAATAGAACAAAACAAAGACCAAGACTACACAAAGTTTCTTTTAATGTATGATAAAGCAGGCATTTCAAATCATTGGTGAAAGAGAGTTGGTAAAGCTAGCTATTTGGAAAAAATAAAAAGCTGGATTCCTAACTTCCTTCCTACTACCCCCTCCCCCACACTCCAAACTAAATTCCACATAGACCAAAGATTTAAATACAAAAGGTTAAGCCACAAAAATCCTAGAAGTATGAGTGAATATTTTTACAAACTTAGAATGAGAAGGCCATTTCAAAAATGACACAAAAGCCAGAACCCTTACTATATCAATTACTTTGACTATATAAAAAAAAATTAATAGCAAAATATTGAACATAACGTGGAAACAAAACTGGAAAAACTATCTGCAACACAACGAAAGGTTAATATACAAAGTGTTCAGGTCAATAAGAAAAAGACAAAGGCTTCAAAAGAAAATAGGTAAAACACACAAACAAGCAATTCACAAATGGACACAGAAATGACCAATAATGGTTGAAAAGTTATTCAATCTCACTAGTAATCAAAGAAAAAGAATGTGATAACATTTTCCACCTTTTGGAAAAGCCTGGCATCCAGGGAGTGGAGGAGACCAGAGCGCCTGTGTGCACTGTGGGTGGGAGTGGAGTATAAGCACTGCTGTTAACTCTTCTGGAGAGCTCTTTGGTGATGCCAATCAACTGAAAATGTCCAAAACACATGACTCAAGCAATCCCATTCAGGAATTTATCATCAGGGGATAATTACACACCTTCACAGAAGACGTTATACACCTGCATGTTCACTACATCCTGCAGGCCATCTTCTGTGTTCAACACCTTACACACATTATCATTTAATCCACATAACAACCCCATGTTACTATATCTGTATATTCTAGATGAAGAACTGACGCTTTGTTAAGTAAGTTATCTCAGGCAATAAAACAATATACCAGGTGTCACTGAAAATGTTCAGGTATTTACCAACTTTGAAAGGTTCAAAACATGTTAAGTAAAAAGCAGATTTACAGAATAGCAGGTAAAATCATGTGTTTATGGTTAAAAACAAATTCTTCTAAATACTAACAGAAACCACCTTTTATTGGTAGAATTTATGGTGATGTTTCTTCTTTATAGTTTTTCTGGAGTGACTGGATTACTCGCCACCTCATCATCTGTTGAAAAGATTGTGATGTCTAGTGTCCCAGGTGGAACTGATAGCCATATACTGACCCCAGCAGGGGAGCTCTGGGTAGAAGGGAGTCACTGATGGGCATTTACAACCAAGTTGGCTTCCAGGGACTCATTATGTTAGAAAGTAGGTGACAGCTTTCTGAAATACATTCACCTTGACATTGGATAATGCAAGACTCATCCACACATTTAATGCCCACCATTTAAAAGCCTGAGGTTCACACGTTTAAGAGACCATGAATGAACACAAATGTCCATTTCTACGCTCATCTGGCTCATCCTTAGTTCCATCTTGGTCTTCCCTGGTGGCTCAGTGGTAAAGAATCTGCCTGCAATGCAGGAGACCTGGGTTCAATCCCTGGGTTGGGAAGATCTCCTGGAGGAGGGCATGGCAACCCACTCCAGTATTCTTGCCTGGAGAATCCCCATGGACAGAGGAGCCTGGCGGGCTACAGTCCACAGGGTTGCAAAGAGCTGGACACGACTGAGTGACTAAAATTTTAAAAAAAATTTTTTTTCCAGTTTCACCTGGAAAAAAAAGAAAGGCCACAAAACACAACATTCTTCACAGAAATAACTTTGTCTTCACATCTAATTAAAACTAGAAGTCTAATTAAATTACTGTTGCTATGGCTAGGAGAACTCACAGTTGGTCCCAGGAGTCACTGTAGCTTGGAAAAAAAAACTTGGTAATGAGAAATCTCTGTCTATCTTTAGTTGCACACCCAACTGAAAGTAAAATACTGAAAGAACTCACACCAGCACAACTGAACCTGGGTCAGTTTCATGGGGGGACCTGGTTTAAGAGCCACTTGCAGAGGAACAGCTTCTCCGGCAAATAAACAGGGAGTGAATGATGTCACCCTTCACACACATTCCTTCTTTCCACAAAAAATCTGCTTGCCTACCATGTGCCAGACCCTCTTTCGGGCACTGGGGACACAGCAGTGATAACACACACTCTGTGCTTGTGAAGTTTGTACTCTGTGAACACACTTAACAGAAGTCTAAAAATGAAGACTGAACATGCGAGATATTCAACCTACAGAAGACAACCTGTCACTGAAAATAAAACTGCAAAGGAGTGTTAAAACTTGGTCTAGTAACTAGCTGGTTGGGAAAGTAGGCACAAATCATTTTCTCTCTTGGGAATCTATTATATTTCCTCAGGAATAAAACTGTATTATGCTCCTTCACTCACTGGAATAATGAGTGTCAAATGAAGTAACAAGGCACTGGTGACTCTGCAAAGGCTGAGAGTTGAAGGTTCGGGCTTCCAAACCCAACCAGGAAACACAGGGATAGACAGGACACAGTGATGTGTAAGAGAGGTCTGGGACAAACCCGGGCAAAGCTCTTGCGGGCAGGAAGAAAACCTTAACAGAATACAGTTCTATTAAATAAGGCACTGCCTAGGATCACCCAACGTGAGCCAAAAATAAGATCACAAATGTTCCAGTTCTCCTGGAGACTATCCTTAGAAATAAAAGGGCTAGACACAAAACAGCATACAAGCTTGCAAACCTATTCAATTATTCAGTTTCCTGGGAGGCTGGATGATACAGAAGAGAGCACTGGCTTTATACCTGGTCAACTTCTGGCTCTGCCAATAGCTCTGTGAATCTGAGCAGTGCAACCTAACTTCACCACCAAGGTGACGAAGCTGGAACAACAACATTTCTAATTCTTGTAAGCTTTAATATTCTATGACTCACTGATAATTTCACAACTCAGTTTGCTTTTCCACTGCTCTGTCTTCGTTTGGGAAAAAAAAAAAAACCAGCTCCTTGTTCCACAGTAGTCTGGCGTCAACAAGAAAGGGCGACAATAATCCTGTATCTAGAAAACTCAACAGCCTGGTGGACACTCACTGAAAGGAAGCAAGGGAGAGAGATCTCTGACGCCACTGTCCATGCAATTAAAACCTATGGGCTTGACAACAGCATCGAAACGCGTGTATTATCAAGGGTGAAACAGGTCACCAGCCCAGGCTGGATGCATGAGACAAGTGCTCGGGGCTGGTGCACTGGGAAGACCCAGAGAGATCGGGTGGAGAGGGAGAGGGAGGGGGGATCGGGATGGGGAATACATGTAAATCCATGGCTGATTCATCTCAATGTATGGCAAAAACCACTACAATATTATAAAGTAATTAGCCTCCAACTAATAAAAATAAATGGGAAAAAAAAAAACAAAAAACCTATGGACTTGACCACTAAGAGAAACCTGCAGACCATCACACTAAATCAGTTTGCTAAACCTGTTAGACTGTCTAAAACTAGTAATCTGTTTTCTTAGTTTACCGAAGCATCTTACAGAAGTAAAATTAAGCTAAGTAAAATTTTTTAGTTTATAGAAGTTAAATCTGGGGGACAGTGTTTCTAGAGATAGGAACAGCAGTGAGAAGGAACAGGATCTTGAAAGGGGACTATCATTTTTACAGGAAAAAAAGAGTAAACTTCAGCAAGGCAGACCATTTCACTAAGCTTATAAATCTGGGCCATTCGAAATGGGTGAAAATAGCCCCACAAATCTCAACAGACCTTGAGGGTATTAATGCCACACCACGTTAAAATAATGTGAGTCGTGGTACAGCATAATTTAATCTCCTTAATAATCCAAGATCATACTGTTGACTAAGGAGGCAGAGAAGTATTTTAGAAAGATATTCATTAAAAGACAAACAACAAAAACTTTGGCACTAAAAGGGTAGACATAGTTTTGAAAAATTCATTTTCATGGGATAATTCATTTCTATTCATGCCTAATAAATCAGTTAAATTTCAAAACTGTTAGGATTTAATTTTTACATCTTAGTCTCATTTCAAAGAAAAGGAAGTGATGAAAGGGTCTGCACCAGTTGCCAGCTAACTGAACCATAAAAGCTCATGGCTCCCGACAGGGTGTGGAGCCCAGCCCCTGACTCTCTCTGCGACAATCACATGGGCCTTCCTCCAGATTTTTGGAGGCATTATGCTCTTTTTAGCCCCACATCTGTGAACATGTTGTTCTTTCTGCCTGGGACACTCCTACAGGAAAAATTCTATTCATCTTTAAGCACCAGCTTAAATAATTTCTCAGAAGCTCTATCAATTGCTTTTTCCCTTCTTGGTACTTACTGTATTTGTAACTACATATTTGTTTAACGTCTATTTTGTCTACTGGTCCATAAAGGCAGGGATCTTGTCTGTTGTGTTCTATATCAGTTCCCAGGACCCAGTACAAGGCCTAACATGTGGTAGGTGCTCAATAAAAAATGGTTGAATTAAAGAATAATAATAATATTGACTTTTATTGAGCACTCATGATATATAACACATCACTGCTACTTTATAGATGAAGGAAGATCAGAGAGGCTAAGTAATTTGCCCAAAGTTACACACCTGATAAGTGGCAGAGCAAGGATTCAAATGTCTGTCTGATTCCAGACTAAGCATTTGCTGACTACTCTTTCTCTAGCACTGTGTGAGGCAAAGGGTGAAGTTAAGGGGCATGCTTGTACTATCTTTAAGAAGTCTATAATCTGGAGAATACCAATGGGATAAATGAAAGTAAATACAGAATTGAATGCTACAGTAAAGCGCTGGGTTACACAGCGCTGTTAAGTGCCATAGGAGAGAAGAGAAAGCACCAAGCAGAGCTAGAAAGGCTTCAGACAGGAGGAATGCCAGGAGAACAAAGAAGCAACAGAGCGCATGGCAAGATAAAGCGACTGGTGAGAAGGTAACCTCAACTAGAGCAGAGAGTTAATAATGTAGGCCAGGAAGTGGGGCAATGCTACTTTAAAGAGATATGCACGTAATAAAAAATAATTCAATAATATTTCTCTTCTCCTTCATTAAGCTTTAGGTTTTTTAAAAAATTTGTTTTCGCTGTGCTGGGTCTTCGTTGCTGTGTGGGCTTTCTCTAGTTGTGGCGAGCAGGGACTACTCTGGTTATGGTGGACGGGCTTTTCAATGCGGTCGCTTCTCTTATTGCAGAGCACAGGCTCCAGGTCAGGCGGGTTCAGTAACTGTGACCCCTGGGCTCAGCAGTTGTGGCTCCCAGGCTCTAGAGTACAGGTTCAACAGTTGAGGCACACGGACTTAGCTGCTCTGAGGCATGTGGGATCTTTCTGGACCAGAGACTGAACCCATGTTTCCTGCAGTGGCAGGCAGGCAGATTTTTTACCACTGAGCCACCAGGGAAGCCCCAAGCTTTAGGTTTATCATGCAGTTTTATACCTACGGCTGATTCATGCTGATGTATGGCAGAAGCCAACACAACACTGTAAAGCAATTATCC
The DNA here is from genome assembly GCF_019320065.1 of Cervus canadensis. Lineage (NCBI taxonomy): Eukaryota > Metazoa > Chordata > Mammalia > Artiodactyla > Cervidae > Cervus > Cervus canadensis. Next base: position 32,894,496 of record NC_057387.1, on the reverse strand, counting down.
TCCAATTAAAAATAAATAAAAATTTAAAAAAACCCAGATACTTTGGATAGACAGTCTCTCCCTCATCAGACCCAGGTTCTTTTAAACTCCAAGTTCAAGAACATAAGTAGAACATACTCATTAATCCAGATTTGGTTCTTATGAGTAACCATACTCATTCTCCTGGAATATTTCAGCTATGAGGAAAAATTTTAAGTGCATACACAAATACCTGAGCATCTAACTAGTAATCCGTTAGAAGCTTTGTGAAAATAATCATCATAAAATACCTTTAATAAAGGATGAATACACACCAAATCCTAATTAATCTTCACAAGAACCTTAAGAGGTAGGTATTTAATCTTCACAAGGACCTTACGAGGTATGTATTAGTATATCCATTTTATAGATGAAAAAACTGAGATTCATTAAGATTCATCTGTCCCTGGTCACCATTAAACTTTGAATCCAGGTCTAACATGGGATCACATTCCTTAATCACCGCCTAAAAGGACTCAAATTAATATTACTTGTTAGTATCACTCATATTAACAAGTTAAATTTTGCTGTAATCATGAAGGTTAAAAAAAAAAAAAAGAACACATATGCTTCTTACACTTCTGCCAATCTTGACTCACTCTCATTCTTGCCACCCCCGCCCAAGGCTGTCACTCAACTCTGCCAAGTGATGAAACCAAATACATTTATGCCGCATCTGTCTCCTTTTATGCACATGTTCCTCGGGAGCTGGTATTTACCAGCATCACTTGGCTGACAATTGGGCTCTGTGGACACAGAAACAGATCAACAGGCTTACTAAGAAATGACATAAATCCTATATATATATGGTAGGATTCAAGGTTTTCAAAATGTTTTCTCTTCAAAGTCTTTTGATAATACTCCATTTTAAATGATGGGGAGTTGAGGCTTAGAAAGGATAATTGAGCTCTGTTGAGGGAACTATGACCTTAAGGAGCAGAGAGGAATTCACAACTACATGACTTACAGCTAGGGTCTATAATCTTGCCTTACCTCTAAAGCAAATGAATTGACCTAAAATATCTCTATGCAACCTTCCAGATGCAGCGCCAAGGGACATACATGTTCTACACCCAGCTCTTGGCCTGTAAGCAAGTTATTTAGCCTTGTTGGTAAGAGAGCTGACCAGCTAATCAGCCTAGCAATCTATGATTCAAACTGTTAAGCACATTATCAGCAAGAGTTCAATTTTATCCTTGTTGACAGATGTTCAGAAAAATCTGCTCACAGGCTTCATTGTCTTCTAGCTCCTGAACTTCTCACCCCTGGGCCTTCTCACCTCAGGTCCCCCTTCAATAAGGTCCAGGAGTCCTGGAGTGTTCCTTGAAACCTTGAGCACTTCAAGGACACAAGGTGGTCTGCCCTGCCATCTGTCCTGCTCCGGACTGGACATACTCTTCCAAGACCACAGTGGTGGTCGAACTCTAAAAGGATAACTCCTCTTGGCTCTCCATTTCCACATCTGGTTTATCTAGCTCTAGCCTCATGTCAACCACTAACTGGTAAAACACTTTCCCCAGTAAGCACCATTAGCAGACTGCTTCCCCGTACTTCCTGTCTCTTTCCTTCCCCTACAGTGAGCTATCTTTTTCACTAGGTTTTTCTGGGAACCTCATTCGTACTCATCAACTACTTCCCCCCAGCAGAAAGTCTCTGCTGATCATCCCCTGAGCACATCAAGGACTTCCCTACCTCTAAGCCTTTACAGGTCTCCCTAAGAATTCCCTCCACACCTTGATTCTCTCTTCATCCATGAGGCCTTTCCAGACTACTGCATTGCAGTCATCATGCCTTCTTCTAAAATTCTTTCAAACTCTCAGCAAACCATCACTGAACAGCTAAATCCTTACGATGACAACCATACAGACTTTTTTAATGTTTAACTTTTCTTTTGCACAGGCCAAAATTCCAAAAGTGTTTAAGTGAAGGATACCTACACAATACTTTACTTTTAACAAACATTTTTATAAAACTTTTTTTTTTTTATAAAACTTCTTATTTGACCCTCCAAATAATCCTAAAGCTGACTCTCTAGTAAAATGAACAACAACAAAACTATAAAGGTTAGAGAAGTTAAGTGATTATCTATGATCATACAATACAGTTATGAAACAGCAGAGTCAGGATTCAAATCTAGTATTGTGCTTAGTCACTCAGTCATGTCTGACTCTTTGTGATCCCATGGACTGTAGCCTTCCAGGCTCCTCTGTCCATGGGGATTCATTCTCCAGGCAAGAATACTGAAGTGGGTTGCCATGCCCTCCTCCTTCCCAACTCAGGGACTGAACCCAGGTCTCCCACATTGCAGGCGGACTCTTTACTGTCTGAGCCATTGAGGGAAGTCTGGGTATTAAGATTTCTTTTTTGAATTTTGTATATAACATGCTTATGACGGGAATCCCTTTGACAAAGAGCAGGTACCAAATAAACATTTGATCTGAATTATCTGAGAAGTACTAAAGTTAGTTAAAAATTTCCTTCCCAGTTCAATTTCTCTTGGTACTTCAGGATGATCTTACTGTTGAACTAGATTTGCAAATAGGCTCAACTATAATATTAGAACTTAGTTTTTTAGAACATTCAGGAAAAAAGAGCAAAACTCTTAACAAAAGCAAACATGAGAGATACATAAGCCCTAGAAGGAAAAAAACATACATTTTCTTCTAACGAAGAAGAAATCTAAATCTAAATCAAGCCAAGTAATCACACGTTAAGTTTCTAACTAGCACAGGGCCGAGTATATTTATGGAAGGCTGACCATCTATTTTCAAACACACAAGCAACCACTACAAAAAGAAAAAAAAAAAAAGCCTCATTTTTGGCAGAGTACTGTAGGGAAGGAAAAGGAAAACAAATTTATTGTTAGCTATCTATTTGGTTTGCTTTTGGACTATCCAAGCTAGTAGTTTTGATTAGCATTAGATTTTTTCCAATCAACAAAGAACAATAAAGTATTTTTGCCCAAATAAGAGTTGAATTTCTCATAAATATATGGACAAAAACACGACCATTATCTTTAAGAACACTCTTATTTCACTGAAGCAAGCTCTGGAGGTGGTAACAAATTACCCCAGATGTGAAATCCAGGCCATGTTCAAGTTCAACTGGGAAGCAGAACAGCCACAATTTGCTTCTAAACTTGGAATCAACCAATAAACATTTGTGATCACAACCTCTGGCCTCCTCTTCTTCTATATGAATCACAGAATTTATTAGACATTTTCAATCTAGTCCAAAATTCTCATGTTGTAGATGAGAAGCTGAGGGCCAGATATTGAAATGCAAAACAGAAAATAAATTACATTCATAGAAAACTTTCTCAGCAAAACACCACGGGCTCTGAATGGAAGATTCTGTCTTTGCTATGGTTTCCTGAGACTGGGGTTGAGAACAGAGAAGGAAAAATAGCTCCAATCTTAAAAAAAAAAACCAACCAAAACACCCCCATATGTCCAGCATTCACCTAACAGCCTCTACATATATGAAGAGTCTATCATGAAGATTCATCCAACCCAGCTAGCTCAAAGCCACATACTATTAACCCAACCTTGACTGGAGTCACCACTACAGTGTCAGAAGGAAAAAAAACAACCACAAAACACCTGCCTAGAACAGACTGAAATGACCAATTTGTTCCTCAAGCCCCATTACTCCTCAGAACCACCTACATACAGATCAGTGAGGCCACAAAGACAGCAGGTAAAACACGTTTTCCACTAAGTGTTTAAAAAGGAGTATAAGATACAACTGAAACACTGGTTAGAAAAAGATAATTAAAAAAAAAATTTTTTTTTAAGAAATTTACAAATGCAGTATCTGTTTCATAATATTTTTGGAGCCACTGACACACAGCCTTTCGCTAAAAAGGCTGTATTTTTAGTTATATGTCAAATTTGATATCTGGTCTACCTTAACTTCTGGTCTAACTTAGCTTCTAATTGTATAAAACATCTGCACTTCGTTTCTCCCGTCTCTAGGCACAGTCCACTTTCTAAGAAGAGAGAACTTTGAGGAGTAGGAAGGGAGGAGGAAGAGGAAATGTGATTCTCCTGATCTGACCACTACAACTCAGCATTAAGCACTGCCCTTTCTTTGAGGATCACGAGAGAGTAACAGGCCAACTAGGACAAAGTTGTGGGGCATGGTCTCTGTAGTCACTCCCTGAGAACCCAACGTTTAGTGGCAAGAGTTGATTTGAAATCAGGAGAGTGCAGAAGAGGCTGTTAACTGCTTCTGTGAACCTAACACAAAATATCAGATCAAAACAGCAGGATGAGGAGCCTATTATTATCACCATTACAAAAAGAAAATTGCCAGTAGAAACTGACCAGTGTTTTTAATTTTCTAATTAAAAATCACTATGCACAGAGTCAAATACTTGAGTCAGCAGAGAACTTACCTAATTGTTACCCTGTATCCCCTTTGAGCCATTTATTCTATGTGGCTAGCTCTCTACCCTCAGCTTAAACAAACCTCAGATGATAACTAACCCTTCCCCAGATAAGTATACTTCATCAACTTGGCTGACACTGCTAACTGAAATCCCCAACATAGAAGTCATTTTAACAGGTCCTAGGGGATACAGGTCTGATGGATATACTGTATGGGTGCAGAATCCTCAACAGGATTTTGCTCGTTCTGCTCAATTAGGACCAGGAAGGAGAGCCTAGAGAATTCCTATTCCTTGACCTCAAAACGAATGGATGAAACAGGGCTCAAGAGAAGATTAACTAGAGGGTGAGGGTGGGAGTGCTGGGGAAGGTAGTATAAAGAGAGGCTGGGTACTGCAATAAAAGAGGCAGTTAGAAAGTTTCAGGGCAGTTAAAGGCACTGACCTTCAGATTTCCGGGTGTGACAAAGATCCGCAACAGGCTAAGCGCAGCCGCTCCGTAAAGCCTCCAACAGGCACATTCAGTCCTGTCAGCCTGGACTCAGTCCTGCCAGCACCAGCAAACAAACACACGCATTCTTCTCAGAACTGACACGCCATACAACAGGGCCTCACTACAGGGCCTGTTTTATTTAAGAAAACAGACGCTTTGATGTTGGGGTAGAAGTTGTGAAGTTACACGTAAAGAAACAGTTAATGACAGGAACAGAAGGACAGAGAATGAACCACAGTTCCTGGCTTTATTAATCCTAAGTGTGAAAAGTTTTAAGGAAATTGTCAAATGGTCTGAACTCAGGAATGAGAAGTAAGGAAATTATGTCAGCCACCGCCATAACTCTGGCCAAGGCATTTCATCTGTTTCTTTAAGACAGAGTTTCAGGCCTAACCTCAAAGGGGTGCTTATAGAAGGAATGTTTTGAAGCAATCCAACTTAGCAACCAACATTAATAAAATCTTCTAGGGTTGCTCAACTTCTCTCTTGCACAAAGGTTATAAACGTCATGAACACTCTAAGCATTTAAAGGAAAGAATCAGTTAAAAGTGTGTCATGAAAAGAGTTTGGGGTTAAAGGCAAAAGGAAGGTTATTTATTGAGTCTAAGAAGAAAAGCATTTATAAATACACACACACACACACTTAGTTGCTGGATTTCATGACTGAAGAGACCAAGTCTATATAGGTCATTACAGCACAAGGTCTCCTAAAACTTGAAGAATATAAAAGCACTCTCATGCTTTAGTTCTACTTTGCTTTCTAAAGATTAAACCCCAGCATAGTCTCACAAAGCTAAATAGGCCACAGGAACAGGTCTAGGAGGGATGCTAAAAACTTTGAGGCTTTTCGTTCTCCAGTTTGAATTATCTCTTCTTTGTATCTTGGCACCTCCAATATCTAACACATCTTGGACAGTGGAAGACATTCACCTACACTGATTACATGAAGGAGGCTTGACATGAACAGCAGGTTATCCCTATAACAAGTAAGAAGAGAACCAGGAACTTTTGATTCTTCTTAGGAACTGAACCCTGTTATCTTACAAAAAATTACTCTAAATGGCACTTTCTCAGTTGTACAAAGTATACAATATTTCTAATAGAAAGTTAGAAAGTTGTTCAGTCATGCTGATACATTTATTTCACACTGTCTATAAAGGCTCTCACAACACTAGATCTCTTCAACAGAGTTCAGGATGATTCATTATGACTTCTAAAAATATAGAATTGCAAAGCAGAAGAGACCACTACATAACAATTCTTGGTTAAGGTGGGTGCACCACTAAGAACTGCTTTATTCAACTATTTCTAAGGTGATTATTATTAACAGTGGCTCCACTTAAATACATGCCATAAAAAAGATGGGATTCTGAAGAAACTGTAGACGATTAAGAAACACAAAAATAGTTCTCTTAAAGAAGGTCACTGAAAGAAGACTTAAAAAGCAAGTTTTAAAAAAAAATCACTGGAAAGAGTAACTAAATAAAATGAAAGGGGGAATAAAATATATATATATAGAGAGAGACTTCAAAGAAATGAGATTTCAGATCTGCTCTTGAGTAGATCTGGCCTAAGCACCTCCTGAGCCAGTTTTTTTTTTTTTTCAACCTCTTGCTTTAGAAATCAATATATTACAAATGACATATCAATTCAAACCAACCAGGGAAGACTCTGACTAAAGGAATAAATCCAGGAGCAGCAGCAGGTCCTAAAGGTAGGTCAATCAGCAAGAGAAGAATCCAAATATGGAGTAAGAATGCTGTGTCTGGAATAAGAATGTTGTGTCTGGCTGGCTCAAGGAAGGAAGTGGTCCCGTTATAAATTAGGCATTGGTGTTGTAAAGCCTTTCTCCACTCCCCACTGTGAGATGGAAGTCTACAACATTCTTCTTTTCCTTGTCAAACAGGAAGACTTCCCAGTACTCATTCTGCCCTATGTGCACCCAACGTGTCCCACAGGTCAGCATTAGCTTGGCCACCTTTTCACAGCTGTTGCTGTGAAAAGACAGTCCAAAGACTGCATTTAGCAACAGTTTTCCCTGACTGCTTGTGCTTTGGCTGAAATTGTCCTGGGTCCCCAGAACAAAGAATTCTGCACAGATAACTAGTCCAGGCAGAGGAAGAAAGATCAAGGGGAGACTGAAGTTGGGCTGATCCAGAATGTGGTTCTACAAAGACAAGTGCAGTCAGCCACTCACTTCTGTCTCCCCACGGCAACTCTCTCTGAAAGAGGAAGAGATATAACAGAGAAAATGCACTGAACTGAAAAGACATTATGCAACAAATAAATCGTTAATTCTAGACAAAATACGAGGAAGATGCCCAGGTTGCACTAGAGCAAGTAGCCAGGACACTGACTACTGTCAATCCAGCAGTGTGCAAAGGTTGAGCTGCTTGTCCCTAGAGACAGAACTGTCACAATTTCTAAAGTTTTCGTCTAAGACCTGGCTCAAAGGAGAATCTCTGCAGTGTTTCTTCACCGTCGAAAACCATTGTTGTAACAGTATGGAGACATCCTGGTTAGAGTTCAACACCAAGACAGAAGACCAAATTGAAGGCGTAAGACAGATCACATACTGTAATCCCACAGACAACCTTGTTCCTTTAGCTATTAAAATACACACAGAAACCTAATTACTGCTTTGGTACTGCTGAACACCCGCGACCGACCCTGAAAGTTCTGACCCCACGAAGACACACCTTTGCTTCTGCGCAGCCCCAACTTCTCCAACCATTTAAGAGGTAGTTAACTCCTGCAGCTTCCTGGTGGGGGACAGCGTTACTCGATCCTAATTATTCATACAGACAGAAAACAACAACGCTCGACAGATTTTGACAACTTAAAAAAAAAAAAAGAATGCTGTGAAAGTCTAAGCCGGCCTCCCCTGTGACGAAACACAGCCGCCTGGGCCGCGACAACCGAGGGTCGCTCCCCCGGCCCGACTCGGCCCTCCTGCCGCCGCAGTTTCGGGGCCGCGGCCCGGTGAGCGCGGGCGCCGCGCGGCCGGGGGTCGCTTCCTCGGGGACGCGAGGCGCGCGGACAGAGAAAGAGGAGCCGGTTGCGCGGGCCTGGCGGGCCGGCCTCCGGGGGAACGAGGGCCGGTATCTCGCAGTCAGGGAGGTGGCCGGACCTGGCGCCCGCTCACCTGGTGTGTGTTGTTAGCCAGCCTGCTCACGAAGTCCTGGACCCCGCCGCAGTCTTCGTCCTCGCCGGGCGCGCTGCGGCGCCAACGGCCGCCGCGGGGAGCCGGGCCCCCGGGCGCGGCCGCGCGCAGCCCCCAGCTCACCCCGACGGGGCCGGACCAGCTCGACAGCGGCGCAGCGGGCGGCGGCGGCGCGTCCAGCCGGTCCTGGCCGAGGCTCGCCGGCGGCAGCAGCTGGAGGAGGAAGAGGAGAAGGCCGAGGCCGTGGGGCCAGCGCCAGAGGCTGTCCGCAGCTCCCCCGGGCCGCTCCATCGCCGCCGAATGCCTACGCCGCGGACACCTGCAGCCGGGCGCTCCCGCCCACCCCCGCCGGCGCCGCGCCACACCCCCGAGCCCGAGCCCGGCGCTCCTTGGATACGCGGAGCCGGGCCTCTCCGCCCCCATAGGCTGGCCGCTTGTCCTTCTTCCCCAGCCCACTGCTCATTGGCTCGCGTCGCCTCCGGCTTCGGGGGTCCTGGATTCGGATGCCAAGATGCGGGACTGATTGGCTGGAACGTGGCAGAGACGGTTGAGGTCATCCCCCGCTCTCCCCGCGTCTCCAAGGCCGGGCTTCCAGAGTTAAGAGGCGCTTCCTTCCTTCGCAAGAATCCCCCCCCCCCCCGCTCCGTGACGCCCCCCAGTACTCTCTGGCACCCTCAAGTTGGGCTGGGTTGGTCCCCTCTTCTCCCCCAGAGACACCCCTAAAATTCCTTTGGGTTGCGGCAGCGCCTGGAAAATTTTCCCAGGGAATCCCTGAGCTCGCTCATCTGGAAAACGGGGCTCCTTCATGAACCGGTGCTTCTGGTTTTTAACCCCCGCACTTTGGAGCGCCCATTGTCTACTGCAGCAGCCGCCTTGCTGACAGAAGTGAATGCGAACTGTGTGGGCTGAATCTTGTGAGGCACATAGACATCAGGACACCGTGACTCACGCAAGCCTGGTGAAATCTCTTCTCACTCACCTTTCTTTCAGGCAGGGAGTTAGGCCAAAACAGGAATTACTTATTGGTTTTCCTGGGGTTAGAAAGTAGCTTGGACGTTAGGGGCAGGTAAAAGGGTGCAATGCAGGTAAAAGGGTGCAATATAATTGCCCAGTGCCTACTTTAGACATTATTGCGTAAATGCACATTTATCTTTATCAAAGTACTTTAACCCTGCAGTGAGTGCAAGGCACAAGTTTGATTTTCTATATGATATCCCCTAATTTAGCATCCTGCCTCCAATAAATAAAACAAAATCCCTAAACTGTTGCCTTTATCGCAGAAACTGCACACATAACTTTATTCTGGAACATGCAGTGCAGGTAAAACCAGTTCTGGATTTTCTCCTTACTGACTTCATCCCTTCAGAATGCCAGAAGTTGTTCTGTAAAATAGGGAACAAATAGACACAAAATATACAAAATATTACACCCAAATAAAGTCACTAAAAATTACTTTTAACACTTACTGCAGGTAAACCCAAATGATAATATATTTATTGTAGAGCAAAATGAATGGTTCAGTGCCGCCAACCCAAGTGTTACATTAAAATCCTCTAGTCACATTAATTTGCAAACAAAAATTTACTGTTTTAATGTTTAATGTTTACAAATTTACATTTTGCCAGAACAACAAGGTGTGACAAGTGAAAACATAATTTTGAAAGGTAAAATCACTGGAATAGTCTTCCAAGTTATCAGCTACTGAACTGACAAGATAAAGCTCCATGAAAACTGGTGAACAATTTGTTCTTTTCCATTAATTAACTACAATGTGTCAGATTTTTAAAATACAGATTATTTTTTAATCTATGCCAAGTGGGGAGTAGATCACAAGACAGTCAGTTCCAGTAGCATGTGATTAGCTGGAGAGAGAAGACAGGCTATACAGGAATATTTCTTTGTTTGGGCCAATACATGAATGGTCTATTGTCTTACTGTCTGAAAAGAAAAAAGCCAACTCAACAGTGCCATCTCCTGGAGAAATTACTAAATACCCCACTATTTAACTCATTGTTGCAGTTACTTAATATATTGCTTTTAGTTTTCATTATATGCTTACAGAATATGTTGCCTTCTTCAAACTGTACTAGCTGCTGGGGACATGGTACCTGGCATATGGCACTCAGTGTTTGAGTGAATGAATTATTTCAGTATTTCACTTTTGTCTAATGACACAGGCACTAAATATAAAAGTTGCACTGTCAGATCTCCTTTGTGAAATACCACACCTAAGATCTTACCTTACTTGCAAGACTAAAATATGTAAATTTATCCTATTACTAAAACCATACTATTCTCCAAGATAAATCCTATAGCAGAAAGATGAATTGAAAGCAGGTACACATCACACAATCATTGTTTTTGTTAATAAGATTATGTCTCTTATTTAAACAGACACGAAAAACCTTAAAGGAAATTTTAAAAGTCTGCAGAAAACTACAGTCAATCTCTTTCAGTAATTCTGTAATTGGAATTACAGAGGAAATGAATTTTGTTTCACCTGTACAGTGCAAGCTGAAACTGAGAGCAACTTTATTCCTTAGTATTTTTTTCTTCCCTACATAATAATATACATGATTCCAAGACACAACTTCACCTCTCCCTAAAGCATGTTTAGTCCATTGCTGCATTAATCTACACTGAGTTAAAACAGGTATTTATTGTTTAGTTCTCCCTACTAGAAGTTTCATGGGAACACAGACCATACCTACACCACAGCTCTATCTCCATTACCTAATACCTTACTATATTTTTAGTACTCAAATTTGCTAAATCTGAACAAATATTAGTTGAGATGATTTTTCAATGGCATTTCTTATTAGGATTTAAGAAGTGAATGTGAGAGAAACTAATCTCATGATTACGCTATATTTAATATATCACTAGAACTGTTTCCAGAACACTGGTGACAATATACCTCTAGTTCCCTCTTTTCTTTACCTGTGTATGTCTCAAACAAAGCTTTTTTCCCATCACTGCAGTTTCCAAATGTATATAAGGACATGTTTTTTGCTGGAAAAAGGTATGAATTTAATATGAATTCAGCCTATTCAAATAATCAGAATTTTAAGTCAATAGAGTAAAATTTCCTAGAAATATTAATGAAAATAATACACAATCAATTATGCATTATTCACATATGGATTAGTCATGTTGTGGATAATATATTCTCAAATCTCATTGAGGTTTCCAGGTATCTTGGCTTCTCATACCTGACACTTTAAAAATTAAGAGCTGATGATTTAAAACCAGAAAAATCTGTGTTCAAGTCCCAGTAGCTTAATTTTTTGGGCCTATGGTCACACATCCTTAGATTCTTCATCTGTTAAGTATGATGTTATAAGATACCTACTTCACACGGCCATTTTTTAGGCTCCAATAGATTGATTCTTTAAATCTCAACCAGTCATATAATGGCAGCTCTAATGGGGGAAATTCATAGTATATTTCAAAGTCTAATGTAAACTACTTCTGAATTTAATCCATTTTTGATTGCCAGCAAGACCAAGATCGTGAATTCATTTCTTTTATAGTGATTGACTTCATTAAAAAAAATCTCATTCCGAATTATCTATTAAGGCACAAGAAGTAGTACAACATTGTAGCTGGCTTATTCCAAGCCATCAGTGTTTTGGGGAGGACCTCAAAACATGTTCTTTTTGATAGTCAGTTAGTAGCAACTTCTTCATATAAGGAAAGCAGCAAAAATACCCATTTACTCAAGAAAAACTACAGAACTGAAAGGGGTTCACAGTGGTATTAGTATCTATTACACATGAGAAGGAGTTGGACCAGTTGGAAGTTCATCTGTCAACACCAAGGAATTGATAATAAGTTGATTCTGTTGTAGAGAGCCAGTAAAACAATTTAAAAATACTCTGATAGGATATGGCTGTTAATACCACTATCCTTTTTGCCTCTAATATAAACATTTTATACACAAGACTGCATTCGAAGAGAATAGTCTATTAACAAATATTTTAAATTTTTCTTTATTTCAGAACTGCCTTTATGTACAGACATCATAAAAAAATGCACATACACTGGAGATGGAAATAAAAGTTAAGGGCAACTAGAAGAACTGAAATTGTCCCCAAGAAATTCTACGGATCACATGTCCTTAAATGTCCTTGATAACCTCTTCAAGTTCTTCCTTTGTGAACATGTGGAAATTCTGGCCAGGCTGCACTGTGGCTAGCTAGAAAGAAAACAGAGAAGGGTTAATAAACTGGGCTCGATTACCTTGCTTTAGTCCTCGCATGGTCAGGAGTTGTTGGTGATGCAGCTGTTCATTAGGAACTAAGGGATCTGCTGTCCCAGGGATAGCCTTTCCAGCAGCAGGTCCCTAAAATAGCTCTCTGACTCCAAAATAAAAACTCTTATTGACCAAATTTTCTATTTTGAGGTTAACCAACCACATAATAGTTAACCAAATGCCTGGCGTCATTGTCACTTCTTGAGATTACTTCAACAAGGATCACAAAAGCAGCAGTAAATTGGAGTCAGAAGGTTTTTCTGTTGAAGATTTCTTTAGACAGGTTAGATTCTGAAATAGACAAGCATATTCACACACTTGCAAATTAAGCTTGTGTGTGACCCTGGGATATTTGGACACCCTGTACCTCAATTTATATCGGTATAATGGAGATATTAATAAGAATAGCACCTAACTCACACAGTTACTGCTGTTGTTCAGTTGCCAAGTTGTGTCTATGTGTCAATCCATGTAAAATGCTTAGACCAGTGCTTAAAACATTATAATAAGCACCTCTTAATTTAACTATTATTGTTGGGTGCTATTTTCTGTAAAATTGTCTATATGCTAACTTAGTAAGAAAAAGGTTTGTTTTGTGTTTTAAAAGGACTGGCCATGAAAAGATCCCATTAACACTGACAATAGGAAATCAGCTGTGACTCAAGGTATTTGTAAAATCCAGCAGTCCAGGTTACAACATATTTAAGCAATATAAGACCAGAGGCAGAAGATGGTTAGTTTCAAATTTAACCAAATCCCCAGGTTTCCCATCATCTCTACTGACAACACAGTCCCATGTTCCAGGGCAATACTGAGGGACAGGGACAACTTCATTTTTGCCTTCAGCTTTTGTGTTTGTTTGAGATGTCATTTCCTTATATTTTATTTTTTAACTTTAAAATTAAACATAGTAGGGCATTTTTTGAGTAATATTCACTACTGGTATTTAGTATAATTTGAAAACTGCCAAAATCAGCCCATCCAGTTCCATGATATGAACATGGAACTCTGCCTCAACTACAGGTAAAATTTAGAAAAAGACTACGGCTGCACATCTCAAAACACCTGAAGATCTAGCCTAGGGACAGACTAAAAAAACCCTGCAGTCTCCACTAGATTCTCCTAAAAGATCTATCCAAGTACCTGAAATGTCAGTAGAGTCCCAAACACATTTGTAAAATATATGTCAAATAATTTACTGATGTCCATATAGACCATAAGTTCTATTTCAAGGAAATTAAAATATATAAACACTTCCCTTAAGGACATGAGGACAGAGAGATACAAAGTCAGTAAACCAGAGGAACAGTGAGGGGCTAGAGATTTTTTTTTCAAGTCACCTATGGCTCACAAGCTAGTCCTCCTAAACCATTACAGGGGCTAAAAACCAGAAACTGGGTAATCCTGAATTAGAATAGTCCTGTAAAACCAGGCTGCAAATCAATATTAATAGGACTTAAACCAAATACTGCCTTCAGGAAGGTACTCATCACTAGATGAGTAAAAATAAACCCTTGCATTTACATAATGATACATTTATTTACATAATGAATATGAAAGCTACTTTTCTATTCGTCTCACTTTCAAAAAACCTCTGTGAGGCAGGTAAAAGAGTTATTTTCTTTTAGTGATGTGATCAATAATTAACTGCTAAGCACCTGTGTAGAAGTTATGGTTGTACAAGGCACTAGAGATCCAAAGATAAAGTCTGTCACTAAGGGTTATAGAGGCCAAATGCTTTTAATGTCAGATAAGGGTTGTAACAGAACCTGGCACACAGAGAAAGGGACAAAGGAGCAATCTAGAGAGTCCAGGAAGGATTCAGGGACAGCAATCTTAAGTAGCAGAGGGCAGGCTGAATATGCAAATACATAAAAGCATGAAACAAGATGATGTATTTGCAAAACAAAGCAATTCTGAAAGGCTAGAGCAGAGGTTGCATATAAGATGAGACAAAATGGAGAGGTACTAGGAGTGAGAGCTCACAGAGACACTGTATTCAAGTGGTTAAAAGTACACATCCCCAAATAAGGCCTGGTTTCAAACCCTGACCCCACCATTTACCAATGCTATTACTCTGGGCAAGGTCCTACCTTCTCAAAGACTCAGTTTCCTCCTCTGTAAAATGGAAATAGGAACACCTAACCCATAGGGCTACTTTGAGGATTTAAAGATAATTGCATGTAAAACTGTTTTTTTTTTTCCTTTGCTTGTGCATGCGTGCTCAGTCATGTCTGACTCTTTGCAATCCCATGGGCTGTAGCCTGCCAGGCTCATCTGTCCATGGGATGATCCCAGCAAGAATAATGGAGTGGGTATCCATTTCCTCCTCCAGAGGATCTTCCTGACCCAGGGATTGAACTGCATCTCCTGCACTGGCATGCAGATTCTTTACCACCAAGCCACCCAGGAAGCCCTGGTTCCAGCACACTTGCTATTTAACCTTCCGACGTATGCTCAGTTACGTCCGATTCTTTGTGACCCCATGGACTGCAGCCTGCCAGGCTCCTCTATCCATGGAAATTTCCAGGCAAGCATACTGGAGTGGGTTGCCATTCCCTTCTCCAGGGGATCTTCCTGACCCAGGGATCGAACCTGTGTCTCTTGCATCTCCTGCATGTAAAATTAGCAATTTTTAATTGCATGTAATGATAATTTCAGGTAAAATTAACCTAACAGGTTAAACATATGCCTTGAGAGGTAGTGAATTATTGTGACAGGAAAAGAAGTTTGGAATTTATCTTGCAGACAATAAGAGTCACAAAAGATTTTTTTAGCAGCTGGCTGCCCATACGTGTGTGCTGCGCTCAGTCATGCCTAAGTCGTCTCTGACCCTATGGACTGTAACCCTCAGGCTCCTCTCCATGAGATTTTTCAGGCAAGAATACTGGATTGAGTTGCCATTTCCTCCTCCAGGGTATCTTCCCAACTGAGGGATCGAACCAGTGTCTTCTGCATCTTCCACATTGGCAGATGGATTCTTTACCACTAAGCCACCTGGGAAGCCCCCTAGAAAACACTTTTTAAAAGTGGAGAACAATCGAGATTAGCTACGCAATTCAGAAAATCCACTTCAGTAGCACAATGAAGTAGCAGGGGAAATGGAAACGAGGAGGGCAAGGCTACAGGCAGGAAGACTGGTTAGGAAATCTCTGAGAATATACAAGGCAGCAGACAAATGAGAGACTGAACAAGAGAAGGCCCTGGGAGGAGGGATGAAAAGGCACTGATATGAGAGTTATTTAAGGAGGCAAAGGCACAAATCAGTGAAGACAAAGGGAGGTCAGTGTCTTCAAGGTTTCTGCTGTGAATGACAGGTACACTAGAGGTGTCATCAACCAGGATTAGAAATATGAGAAGAGGAAATGGTTTTCAGGAAAAACAAGTTTTAGAAGTGTCAAAAATTTGAGGTGTCTGCTTCAGAGAAAGTCATATAGTAAGTCTTAAAAATGACCATGAAATCTGATAAAGAGGAGTATGTTAGCAAGGGACAGTCTCAAAAATAACAGAAACCAATGGCAGTGATTGAGGAATATATGAGAGGTGAGGCAGTGAGGACAATGAATACAGAATCATCATCTAGCAATTAAAGGTTAAAAAAGATGATTAATAGCAGTAAAATGTAACAGGCTCTTGAACCTCAAAATTATGAAGCTAAGTGAAAGCAGTGAGACACAAAAAGAATACACACTGTAATCCACTTATAAGAAATTCTAGAAGATGCACAACAAACCTATAGTGACAAAAAGCAGATCAGTAACTAAAAAGGGGCATAAAGGAACTTTGGGGGATGACAGAAATGTTCTGTATCTTGATTGTGGTGGTAGACACAAGGGTAATTCATTTGTCAAGATTCACTGAACTGTAAACTTAAAATAGGTCCCCATTACAGCATGTACATTATACCTCAACAAAGTTGATCCTTCAAAAAGGATACTAGGTAGAGAGGCTGACAAAGGTGAGTTTAATTTTTTTTTTCCCTAAAGAAAGATTGATTGGAAAAGACCCCGATGCTGGGAAAGATTGAGGGCAGGAGGAGAAGCAGGTAACAGAGGATGAAATGGTTGGATAGCATCACCGTCTCAAGGAACACGAGTTTGAGCAAACTCTGGATATAGTGATGGACAGGGAAGCCTGGCGTGCTGTAGTCCACAAAGAGTCAGATGTGGCTTAATGACTGAACAACAAGGTATAAACATACTTGAGAAACTGAGGACAAATACCTGTTCTAATAGGTTTGGTTGAAAACTGGTGATGAGAAGAGAAAGACAAAGGAATAACCAAGATAAAGTTTTCAAGGGGATGTCAATCCAAATTTAAGCGGGAGGAACTTTTATAAATTATTATTAACTGCATTATGCATTTCAAAATCAAGAATATCCCACTGAGCCTATAACTCAACAATAAAAAACCAAATAACCCACATTAAAAATGGGCAAAGGACTTGAACAGACATTTCTCTAGAGAAAATAAGGGGCTTCCCAGGTGGCTCAGTGGTAAAGAATCCAAGCAAGCCAAATACCCCCCAACCCCCACACCCCAGCTCTTCTCAGATCGTCCCACCTTTAGGCCAGCCCCTTGTCCTGGAATCCAATTTTGCCCCTTTCCCTGCGCCTGCAGAACCTGGTTCTACTGGTGACAGACTGATAACAATACTCTCCATTCTTCTGCCCATAAGCGGTCAATCCTTCAGAGGTTTAATTCAAATATAAATCTTCTCAGTCCATGAAGAGTACAGCTGAAAAGAATCCTGGTTAAGTGCTGACTAGTTTAATTTCTGATTTGTGATTCCAGCCTCAGTTGGCCTTTAAAAGTTTTTCTGAATTAAAACATACGCACACACCATGCCTCCAAGGGTAACCACTATCCTGACTTTTTACGACAATCTGTGATTCCAGCCTTAGCTAGTATTTTAATGTGATTCAGCAATCCTTTTACTCCTCCCTGTCTTCTCTCTTCCGTATTGAAGACACTTTTCCAATTATTTCCCATTCTTCTTAATTTCACTGTTGCATTCACCCACCCTCAGAAGGTGATCTAACAATCACCAGGGAAATATAATCCCTCTCTCCCAATTCATTTCCAAACTTACCTTATCTTATCATTACTTCCTTTCTTCCTGTTTACTCTTAGGATGCTAAATTAGGGCATTCCTAATCTAGTCCACGTCTCTCCCGCGTTGTCTCTTATCATCTCCCCATCTTACATACATCTCACATTCCAACAGTAAGACAAAATCCTCAAGGTTCCCTTTGATGTTTTACATGTGCTATTTGCTTTTCCAGAATACCATTCTCTTCTCCGTTTTCCAAACATCACTTCTTTCAGTAATCTTTCCTAATGTCCCAGTGTAAGTTGTATGTTCCTGTGTCAATCCATTCTTATTGCTATTACAGAAGTATCAACCCAAGCTGTAACTATCTGTATGTCCTCTATACCACACAGTATACTATTAACACTTAAATTGGAACTGGACTTTCTGTGTCTGTATCCCTGGCATCTACTGATACACAGTACCTGGCACATAATGGGTATTCTATATAATGCTGAATCAATTCTACTTTCTAAAATGAACTCCTTCATTTGTACCACGTCTTCTCTCTCGAGAAATTTTCCATCACTAACTTCTGCTTTAAATTCTTTTAACATTTTTTTCTATTCTCTTGCTTCTTTTCAGACTATAAAAGTATTTTCTAGTCTTTCTGTATCCTTAAAAAGACAAAAATCTTTTTCTTGAATACTGCCCGCTGCTGCTGACATTAATTTCTTCTTGAGAAGGCAGCATATTCTTGTTCTGTCCTCTCCATCACTCCCCTTTCTTCTTTAACTCAGCAAACTTTGGCTTCTGCCATTACTACTTTACTAGAATTGCTTACTCAAAGGAAACCAATAATTTCTTAAGAACTGAGCATATAAAAATGTGACTGTTTTGATCTATTTAATCTTTAGCAATGAGAGCTATGGTATCTGAATAAAAATCAATAAAACAGAAAAGTACCTCTATGTTAGTTGCATTCAGCTTCTCCTCCATTACTTGTTTGAGGATTATGAGTGAAGATTTGATGGCTTCTTTCAGTGTCATGGACTTGAAACAAACAGGGTAAAAAGAGTAGCCATTAATTGTACATAACTCTTCTTTCCTACACAGATCCCCCTTGTAACCTCCACCTTTCTGAAAAAATGATTCAGCAAATATTAATAAATCAAACATCTTAGTAAGTACAGTGCATTATCTGTAGAATTCAAGTAAGTGGTGTATAAGTAGAGTACAGTTATTCAGAGGGGAAAAAAAAAGCCTTATTTTGAACCAGAACAAAGTCCCCAACTTTAATACAGTAAGTGATCTTTGAAGGAGAAAGAGTTAAACTTCTCCAGTCCTTGTCTTTTAATTTAAAAACAAGAAAATACTGATGATATCCTATGAATAATTCCCAAATGATCTAGAAGGTAAGCTAATGGTTTAGAAAATCTGCTCTTTTCTTACCCCATTTTATACTTAATTTCCTGCACATGTAAAAGCAATACAATGAAGGATTGCTATAAGCAGACATCCCTGTATGAACCACCTGAATGACAATATGGCAGTCTTCAGCCACTACAATGAGTCACCTAAAACCAAATCTTCCCATCCCACAAAGGTAAAAAGCCCACTTGCTTGAAGAGCCAGACTAGTCAATACAAAACGCTAAGTGAAGCTGTGAAGATAAAGGATAAGCAAACTGTGGCATATCTATACCATGGTGTATCACTCATCAATAAAAAGAAACTACTGAAATGTTCAAGAACATGAACATCTCTCAAAAACAGTATGTTGAACAAAACGCAGACACAAAAACACAAACTGTATGGCTGTATTTATAAAAAGGCCAGACAAAACTAACCTACAATGGCAAATGTGGCTGAAAGGGAGGGAGAGACTGACTGGAGAGGAGGCAAGCGTTTTGGGATGGGATGATGGAAGTGTTCTGTATTTTAAGTGGTGATTACCAGGGTACATACAATCATCAAAATTCATAGAACTGAACTCTTAGGTCTGTACATTTTATTGTATGAAATTCTACCCTGATTTTAAAAATAATAATAAAGGCATGAGAATGCTTAATTACCTTGTGGTAAACTTCTTGCAAGGAGCTCTGGGCACCCTCTGAAGCGGAGCCAATTGCTCGAGCATCACACTGTACAAAGGTTCCAGATGGGTCCATGTGAAACCTGCAAAACCATCAAAAAGAAGAGGATTAAAATGCTTAAGAATGGTGATATTGTCCATTACAAATGTCTCTCTAAAAAAATACAAATGCTTGGCCCTGCAGCCAGGAAATACCAAGGCATACATCCAAAAGATGTTCCATGGCTGGAGAAATCAGATCTTTTAAAAAGTGTTTAAGAAAACAAATAATTTCCTCTGGGATTTAGAGAAGTACATATAAATATACTTTATACATACAGTATATATAAATATGACACTTATGTATGCCTATCCAAATACCATTTGAGGATAAGGATCAAATCAATATTCCAAAGCAAGGCTCTAAAACATATTTTGACTATAGTAACAAAGCTACTTCTCCTTTCTTTCCAGAAGTAGCACTGGTTCCAATAGGGGTGCTCTTCATAAAACCCCCAAATTTGTCTTTGTGTAAGCAGCCCAGAATCACTCAACTTTATAGAATTAGAAGCCCTTCGTTTTTACAACTCTATAATAATCTTTTTCAATTGATAAACAACCAATCCCATCCAAAATGATAAAAAAGTCTCCCGAAAAGGAATCAGGAGAAAAATGATAAAACGGTACTTACAGTTGGGGTCCTTTTTCATCAACTCCTCCAAATAACAGCGCTACTCCAAAGGGACGGGACTAGAACCACAAATCAGAAGATATTAAAGTGAAATAAGAGGGCAAGGAGACCAGGGAAAGACATGCTCTGAGGACAGACATCCTAAGTCCCACAGCACAGCAAGACAGCTTGGCACAGTCGCCACACTCACCATGGCACCTGGGTCTGCGTCTTCTTCTCCAAACTGGAGCGCCAGATTCGACACAGCCTGAGTCACACTCTCCACAGTCATGGTCTCATTGTAGGTGAACCAATGGTTCTAGAAGAAGAGCAATGCATGGTCTACCTTTTAACAAGAAGGGCATTAAAAGTAGCCCACCACCTCACTACACACATCCCTTTGAAATGTGGTTGAAAACTGAAGGCTCAAGCTCGGGTGTGTTCTCCTTAACACTAAACTCAAATGTTTGAGACTGCATGAGAAGAGGAGGAATAGCTCTGGAAATAAAGTTATACCAAAAGGACTCTGGGCAATGATGGCTAGAGGATCGCTCCCCTGAAAAAGAGCTAACCCCTCAAGGAACCAAATTTAGTCTCTTCATAAAGTGAAAGTTAATAGCTGAGTGCCACTTTCCCTCAAAGATTCTATTTTATTATTCTGCTGGAGTTTAAACTGAATGACTTATTCTTACGTAAGTACTGACAGCAAACTTGCAAATAAGCACAAAGAATTTTTACCAATCAGGTATCTTTTTTTCTGACCATCTACTCTGCAGGCAGCAAGAGCTCAGTTAAAAAAACAAAAAATCAGTATTCCTAAGCAGCATTTATCACCTGGTACATATCATTACTCACCACAGGAGAGCTGTCATTTGCAAGCCTAGCAGCAAAGGGCAGGTGGGGCAAAACTCCTTTAGCTACCTCTCCCTCCTGCTATGGTGCTCCCACAGAAAGTCAATTAGGGAACAGAATGCAGTGCAATGCCTACTTTACATAAGGCAAATCAAGAAAAAGCAAGAGACTGTCAGCGCTATTTACCAGGGCTTCCTTAGAGCCGTAATGGTTGGATGGCTGGACTCCAGGCCTCAGAAAGTTACAACCAGGGGTTCTGCTCAAAATCACTCCCAAGAGCTACATCAGGTATTAACACAGATAGCTGCAGTATAGCCCAGGCAATGTATCACCACTAAACAAGGAACCGAAGCATCATGGTAAAAAGGAGAGGTGATGCTGATTTTACCTGTGTCTCCACTCTGGCTTTATCAATTAAAGTCTTAGCATCAGCAATTAGCCCACTCATGGCACAACCTGCAATGTAAAAGCAACAGTGACCCAGTAAGCCGAATCCTTGTAGAACTTTTTCTTCCACTCAGGAAATACTGAAATTTTGTTTGGAGTGAAACCACGGCAGCCAACCAGCAATCCCATAGCACTATACCCACAAAATTAAATGAGGAAGTATCTGCACTGAACACAAGTATAATTATATCACTAACAAAAACCATCCACAGTGACACAGAAGTCCAGCTCTTAAGAAAGGAGACCGAGGACAGCTAATCAAACATGAATTTTCATATTTACATACTCAAACATTCCTTTATCACTCTTTTTAGCCCATGCAAGCACTAACACTCCAATAGGAAAAATAAGGAAAAAAAATTTAAAAATAACTATCTCACTATGAGCTACAGTGGAACACCCTAAAGTAAAATAAAAAATCTTCTCACTTCCTGGCCAAACATCAACTAGTTATAGTAGAGATGGCCCAGGAAGTCGAGATTATGGCTATTACTTAACATGTCATGACTCAAATCCAAATTTCCAGCCTAAGTCTCACTCCCACAGTTCAGACCTATAAAGCCAAATGACTCCCTTAATATATCTGCATGGAGAGACCACAGATTCAACTCATTTCCCTTCTTGACTTCATCTTCTTCCCTGGCACTCATAACCAATCAAAAATCCCAAATTCTATCGATCACTATCTGATTAGCCTGTCTGGTATTAACCCTTACCTCACCAATGTCTGGCCACTTCCTTGGCTAAAGCCCTCCTCATCTCTTTATTTAGACTGTTAAAAATTTTTCTGACCGGGTCTCCCTGCCTTCAGTTTCAGTCCTGTTCACTCTACCTTCAACACTACTGTCAGAATGGTTTTTCTAAAATTCTAATCTCATCATATCACCTCAATGCATACAATCTTTGATGTCAATGCAAAAGGATCAAGTTTAAACTCTTTTGTATGGTAAAAAGGACTTTCACTCTTTGATCCCAGACTCATTTCTTACCATGTTACACCTCCCAGTCATCCCAAATTGCCGGTGCCAGGGTATTTTATATTTTACACCATCACAGGTTTGCTCTTTTCTATACCCTCTGATCACAAAGCTCTCCCCTGCTACACCCAGACACTTACTCGCTTGGTAAATACCTCCTTATCCTTTAGGATTCAGCTCGGCTCAAGCGTCACCTTTATGGAATTATGTTCTAAAAGCCTCACTACCACAGGCCCCAGGCAAAACTAAGTATTTCCCTAATCATACTTCTATTGAGCATATGCCATAGTCTTTCTTAATATCTACATCATTTAATTGCATTGACTTATTTACATGTTTATCTCTGTGATTAAACTGCATGCTCCTAGAACACAAAGGACTATGTCTATGTCTCTCTCTTTTCTGTGTCCCAGGTGTTTAGCAGAAAGTCTGGCACATAGTAGATTGTCAGTTTGTTGAATGAAGTGACCCTGACCTACCTCCAAAAAGTAGATGAGATGGCTTGAGATGGACACAATATTCTAATCCTTAAAGACTAAATCTCAGTTTCTGTATCTATGAAAGAGATAGTGTCAAGCTTCCTTCATCACCATGGCATTTGGTTCTGATGTCTTCAAGCAATTAATTATTTTATCAATGTTTCATTAATTAGATGACTAGATAGGTTAAGAAAATGTGGGCAGTCAACTAAAATACCATGCTATAAATAAGTAGAACTACTCCTTATGTTACAATGATGCCAGAAGCTACAGGAGGGGAATTTATCAGAGACCCAAAAGGGGAGGAAGGGAAGGCAGGGGGAGATAGAATAAAATGATAAATCTGAAAACAGAGGAAGAGTAGTGATCTGGGTCAAAGTCTATTATCTTTTTTTTTTTTTTAAAGTCTATTATCTTTATACTCTCTGCATCTCTGTCACTCTGAAGATCTTTAAGAATTTCTCTTTTCTCAGTGGACACCCCAAGCTTCCTACACTATAATTCTGCTCCAGGTGGTCTCCCGTTGTTATACATCCATGAAGATCCAGTCATCATAGGGAGCTGGCCTATGATTCAACTTTTACATATTTCAATAACCATCACAAGTGCCAAGTCTAAATTTGAGGGAGAAAGGAACTTCTGGGAGTAGATGAAGCCTACAACTGCTTCCTACTACCGATACTATGCACAATGGCCTGGAAAGCAACAGCTAACAAGGGAATAAGATGTTCACCTAATGAACCTCCCTTGGAAAATCAAAGAAGACTGATGAACTCAGCAAGATCCTACAGAACAGTCTTCCCCTACTTCTTACCTATGTGAGCATCAATCTCTACAATTTTCTCAATGCTGCTGGGCTCCATGAGTGGAGAGGTTATTCTCTTCTCCACAGCTAGGCATACACCCTCTGATGTCTGGATCCCGATGGCTGTGGAACCAAGCTAAAGAAAAACAGGTTATGGTTATCACAGAGAAGTCAAAGAATAGTCTCACCTACTCACCAGAAATCTCTCTGTGTATCTTCACAGGATAGAAGCTTCAATCAGTCATCTCTAGTACACAGAGAGAACAGCAGTCCCCTAATAAATAATGTACTGTTCCCATCAGTGGCAAGACCACTGATTTACAGAATTCTGTGCTTGTAAAGGGGAAGTTCAATAAGGTCTTCAAAATGTCTGGAAAACAATCAACTCTAGTGCCAATTTTTTGGAGAGGGGCAGGTTCTAAAGTCCTAAACACAGTGGATGAGAAATAATACAACTGTAATGTTTCTTTTGGACTTGGTATCTTTTTACCTCTGCTACCTTGAATTATCCCCAAATGTGATATCCCTCAAATCTATGTGACCTCCAGAAAAGTACTTAGCTTAAAAAAATTTTTAAAAAAAAGGAAAGAAAGAAAAAGAAACACACCAACAACATAAAAATCTCTCTCAAGGTCACTAACAGTCTACAATATAGCTTGATTTCATCCCTCCAGCTGCACACTATCCTAGTCACCCACCCTTCATCTCACATCTGCAAAATGGGGATAATAATAATATCTATACATCTAGAAGGGTAAACACACTAATACATAAAACACTTAAAATGGCAACTTGCACATAATAAACGAGCAACAGATGTTAGCTGTTTTATGTGCCAAGATGACTTCAACAGCCGCCTACTTAGTCTCCCCATCTTTAATCTCTCTCCCAATGCATTGTTCATGGATAGCCTGACACAGTAATATGCTATTTTCATTATACTTCTTCTGTGAAGAACCAATGTCTCCCTATACTGCCTACAGCATAAAATCCAAGCAAGCTTCCAGAGTTCTCAAAACCTAATCATACTTTTCTCTTCCAACTTTATTATGCATTATCCTCCAACCAGATTCCCCAGTTGCAGCCAAATCCATTTTCTCATGCCACGTCATCCCCTGCATCTGCACCTCTGCCATGCCGTCATCCCTGGAATACTCTCTTTCCTTTTCCAATCCAAGTCCCACCCCATCATTCATAAAGTCTCCCAGGACTATATGTGCTCGCTCCTCTAAGTAATCATTTTTTTCACTTAGTTCTACAAAGCAATGACTGTCAGTGTGAGCGTCAGATTCCTGGAGTCTGTTACCGCAAAGTATTTGAGTGAATTTCTTGAATCATTGTGCATAACGTGCTTTCAACACATATGCAGACTGAATGATCATAGCTCTGTATTATTTTTCAAATGTACAAAGTTATGACCTTATTTTTGTTGTTGTTGAGTCACTAAGTCGTGTCCAACTTTTTGCGACCCCATGGATGGTAGCATGCCAGGCTCCGTGGGGCTGTCCAGGCAAGAAGACTGGAGTGGGCTGCCATGACATTATTTAGAAGTGTTACTAAATGTATATACCTGCTTTTCATTGTATATTTTCTTAATCCACAGTACATGCATAGCTGCAGGAAATGAACTGTCAAAGAATTTTATGTAAAAAATGAATGCTCTTACTTCTGAGTAAAGGTGCAGACTGAATATGTGCATTAGCTCGACTCCTTCCCCAAGCCTGAGGATAGGAGATTAAAGGGCTTAAGCATGGGTAGGATAAATATACTAGGACAAAGAGAAAGGCACAGCCACAGAAACAACAAAACTTTGAAGAAAGAAGGTGGGGAAGTGATACTTTATTTAGCAGACACAAGAAACCCAAATCCTCAGCTAAGTAAAGAAAGCACAGACGCAACCTGATTTATATCACAGGACCACCCCACTACTGGTGCTCAAAAAGGGAATGATGGCAACAAGGACCTCTGGGAATAGAAGTGCAACAGCTAAAAATGACAAGATTAGTTCAGTGTGTGCTTAAGAAACAGATTTCCAGATCCCTTACTCCATGCTGTAAAGCTAGAGTATGCCCCCCACTCCCACTCTTGCAGATGACTCTGGAAAGCATAAAATGAGGATGTCTACATTGGAGGACACCAGGCACGTTCAAAGCTAGGAGTACTATTGTCAGAACAAGGGGGTTAAGTAAAAACTGACAAGCTTAATGTTACAAATCCCAGCCTTCTTCCCCTACACTGCTCTCAGAAGTGAGTAGCCAAAAATACCCTTCAGGCATGATATGAGAAGAGGAAGTTTTCTCTACAGCAGGAGTTTTCAAATATTCTGATCCAAATCTACATTAAGAAATATATTCTACATCACGACCAAAATGTACAAATAGATACAAAGAAATAAATATAATAGAAACAAAGTTCCATGAGAAAAAGAAAAGAAATCACCAACACTATGGGCAAGGCATCCTGAAATCCACTGCTCCATTTCACTTAAAAAGAGAGATGCTCCTACTACCTGCTAAATTGACCCAATGCCCACTAATTCAAGATCTGCAGTTCAAAAAAATGTATCTAAAGAATCTAGCTAGTTCAAGGGGAAAAAAACCTAAAGAAAAAAAATTTTTTTAATCCTTGAAGAATTAAAGTATTCTTAATTCTTTAATAAAGCAGACATGAGAAATCCAAATCCTAAGCTAAGTAAAGAAAGTCCAGAAGCAACCTGATTTATGTCATATCATTTTAAGGATAAAATGATAATACAAGAGGGAGTTAAAGGAAGATGACAACAGAAGATCCTAAATGTACAGCTATGCAACAGGCCCAGAGAATCAGTCCAGGTGGCAGCAGGTAAGAGGCTCAAAGATTTCTTTAAGAATCTTTAACAGGATACTTAATGTGCCTGGGTGTTTTGAGAGGATACATAACTTGGAGACCTTGGGGATGAATTATTGATATTTACATACTAAATCAGGCAAATTTTTTAAAAAGAATTATTAACTCTCAGGAAAACAATATTGTGAGGAAACAGAGAAACAGTTCAGGTAGCTGGTCCATCATTTTCTGCCCACTATCTATTACAATGCTTCCACCTTTACTTCTACATCTTCAACTAAGAATCTGCTTTGCCCTTTTCCAGACTGTCATACAATCATTTTCCCCAAAATACACTTTTTAGAAGAGGTTATTTAGAGGCAAACACAACAGTTCTCTTCAAATATGGGAGGAATTGTCTTACGGAAAAGGTTTAAACATCCTGTATGGTTCAAGGGTAAAACTAGGGCCAACTGAAGAAAATTTCATGAAGGTAGACTCTTGATTCAATACAGGATAAATTTCTAAACCATTATGACCTATTTTCAAACAGAATGAGCTATCTAGTGAGAAAATATTCTGTCACTAGAACTATATAAACAGAACCTGTTTGGGGGATGTAGAGGTGATTGAAACAGTGAAGAGCTGGACTAGATCAGTAATTCTCAATACTTGCTAGACACTAGAATCACCGAGGGAGTCCTTAAAATACTGACGCCTGGACCTCATTCTCCTAGACCTAATTTAGATTTAAATCAGAATTTAGACTATCCACAATCCAACAAAGAGAGGTTCCCACACAACTAAATCTCAGTATATAGTTTACTTTCTAACTAATTTTTTGAAAACTGGTTTGAACTATTCAATTTTGTTGTTAGATTACAGAACACATCTCTTATTCAATCCCAAAAACATCTAGTACAAATTGAAAAATTTACCAACAAGAATACAGGTGATCAGTTAAATAATTTGTTCAAGAAGGCAAAATATCTCGCAGGTGCTAACTTGGGAATTCTATACCCCTCTCTTTATAGTTAAGAACATTACAAACACAAACATGTCCTTCCAACCCCACTAAGAAAAAGTACTTACATAACTGTGAAGCAGTTATTTGTTTAAAAAGCTTTCAAATAGTTGGGACTGAATCTGTTATAAAAATGGTTAATTGTGCCCAACACTAAATCAACTATACTTCAATTAAAATACTTTTATGGTTAACTGTGATTGATTAAAGGGAGATAAAGAACATTTTCTAAAGAAATTATTTAAATACATTTACTCCAAATGCTCTGCCAGCAAAGCATTAAACATGAAATTTCAAAAACTATCCCACTTGATACTACTTGATACTATACCTTGATAGCTTCAATGGCATATTCGACTTGAAATAATCTTCCTTCAGGAGAAAAAGTATTCACGCCTCTATAGTTAAGAAAAAAAACAAGAAGGTATTAAAATTTTCAGAGAAAAGAAAAAAAAAAAAAACAAACCGTAGAGACATTAAATTCAACTTCCCTGACATCTAGCTCAGATGTGCATATTGTTGTTATTCTCTTTTAACCACAACAATCTTCTATTTTTTTGGTATTAACAGTTTTTCAAGAGAATGTAACCTATATACAGAACCCTTCTGTCCCACTCCCCGAGTATCTTCAAACTGATCAAATGAGAATAGGTGACTTTCTGCCTCAAGCCTGAATTAATTTGGAATCCCTTTGGTAGAGTCATGCCCCCAAACTATCAGGCAATTCTCAAGAAAATGTGCATTTATTCTTATCCTCTTTCCATTATGTGAATTTGACATTTCTTTTTAGTAGAAATCAGCCACAGGGACATTTCTCTGTTTATTCCTATGAATCAGTATTGTTATCAGAACAACAGACAGATCTGTGTGGTTCCTAAAACCTAACCTGATTAATTTACTCAATATCTTATACTAATTATATGCCAGAATGCTCTTCTCCCTTAAACAATTCCCAACCTTTCCTTGCTCCAGTCTGTTAGAAATTCCTTTGGAAAAGAGGCAGCATAGTCTTAGCTATACAAGCTTTCAACACGTGATGGACTAAGAATATCTGAACAAATAAAAGCAAATAGTTGTGTTCCTTGGTTTATGGAATCTGGAGTTTATAACATATAACTATCATGATAAAGAGCAGTGTTTTCAAATTTGTTTTGTCAAAAACTTTTTCCCCCCAAAGAAATATGTGTGTGTGTAACTCCCAAACATAAAACAGATAATAAAGGTTGATGTTTACTGCATGTCTACCATATGCCTAGCACTGTTATAATCCTAGAAATGACAACACACTTAATCTTCAAACAATCCCATGAAGTAACTAAAGCAGATACTATTTTAGAGAAGAGGAAATTGAGATACAAAGAGGTTGAGTAATTTGCCCAAAGTCACTCAGCATATAAGAAGCAGAGCTGGAATGAGAATTCAGGCAATCTGACTACTGAGACGAAGCTTCTATCAGGACTCAAAGGAGAATCTCACCATTCCAGCCTCTCATTTTCCCCAGAGGTGCTTTCCCTAAGGTGATTTTTTTTTTTTTTTCCCTAAGGTGATTTAAAAGGAAATTTATGACTCTAAAGAACAGTTTTTTAAAAATCACTGAGAGGGCAGTCAGGGCAGAAGATCTGGGATTAAATTCTAGTTGTGTCACCTACTAACTTTTCTTCTCTCAAATGAAAAAAAAAAAAAAACATCTATCCTGCTTCTGTCACAATACAATTGGTACTGAATGGCACAGATTGTGAAAGTGAAAGTTTAGTAGCTCAGTTATGGCCGACTCCTTGCGACCCCATTGACTGTAGCCTACCAGCTCCTCAGTCCATGGGATTTTCCAGGCAAGAATACTGGAGTGTGTTGCCATTTCCTTCTCCAGAGGATCTTCCTAACCCAGAGATCAAATCCAGATCTCCCACAACATAGGCAGCAGACGCTTTACCGTCTGAGTCACCAAATTACTCTGTGAATGTGAATACAGTATTTTCGCTCTAATTCAGGAACTTCATCCTGGTGAAGTATTCCCATATCTTCTCTAAAATGGGCTCTGCTCTTGGCCCTCTTTTCAAACTTTCCCTGGATTATTTCATCTACGCTAAGCACTGCTGCTGCTGCTGAGTCGCTTCAGTCGTGTCCGACTCTGTGTGACCCCACAGATGGCAGCCCACCAGGCTCTCCCGTCCCTGGGATTCTCCAGCCAAGAACACTGGAGTGGGCTGCCATTTCCTTCTCCAATGCATAAAAGTGGAAAGTGAAAGTGAAGTCGCTCAGTCGTGTCTGACTCTTATGCTAAGCACTAACTACTTCCAAATCTCTATTGCCAGTTTGACCTCTTTCCTCGTTAATCTGAATGACTTCTGAGTTTCCACATGGATATCCCATTAATACCAAACACTTAACACTTTCCAATCATATTGATATATCTTAAATCCAGTCATCCTTTCGAAATCAGCTCCACCTGCTGCCGTTCCTACTTCATTTTCTACTTTAAGACACCTCCCATCTCCCAGTTTCCCAGGCTAGAAAGTTCTGAATGATCTGACTCAATCCTTCCCTTTTCCCATATTAGTGCATGAGTGCTCAGTCTCTTCCATCGTGTTGGACTCTGCGACCCCATGGACTGTAGTCCAACAGGCTCCTCTCTGTCTGTGGGATTCTCCAGGCAAGAATACTGGAGTGGGTTGCCATTTCCTCCTCCAGGGGATCTTCCCGACCAAGGGATGAACCTCCAGCTCCTGCATGGCCTGGCAGATTCTTTACCACTGAGCCACTGGGAAGCCCTTTCCCATATTAACCATATGCCAAGTCATATCAATTTAAATCATTTCCTCCCCCACAGTAACTCAACTCTCCCTTCCATTCTCAATGCCCTCATTACCTTTCACCTAACTATGACAGCCGTCTAACTGGTATTGACTCTTTCCTCTAATCCAGTCAATTAATTGCTATAAAATACAATTATGACTATGTAACTTAAAATGATAATTAATGGTACAAAATAAGACCCAAACCCTTCAGCTTCAAATTAAAAACCACCCAATACCCAGCACCAGTGTTTTTCTCTGAACTCCCCCTATTCCCATATGTATATCATATGTGCCAGAAGCCTAGAATTTTCCCAAACATGAACTGTGCTTTCCCATGGCCCCTCCTCTGTCCATCTTATATTCTCTCCCTCAAAACTATTGACTCTTACTGTGCATGTTTATTAAATTCTTACTCCTAAACTCAGTTTAAATATCAACTCCTTCTAAAGTTTTCCATAATCCCCTTATAATATCAAATGCAACCTCTGTCATTAAAACTCCCATAGTGTTGATTTCAGCTTCTCTAATGACATGAACACATTTCTGACTTATACTGTAGTTACTTTTGTAAATAGTGGTGTTTTTTTTTTTTTTTGGCCATACCTCATAGCTTCCAGGATCTGTTCCCCAACCAGGGATCCAACCTGCACCCTCAGCAGTGAAAGCCCAGAATTCTAACCACTGGACCACCAGAGAATTCTCCTGTTAAGTAGTTTTTAAAGGACAGTCTCCCGTACGAGAGAACAAGGATCACGATTTTTGTTCATGGCTGTATGATCAGCAACTATAAGAGTGCCTTGTACACAGCAAGCATTTAAATATATGAACTAAGCTGACTATATTTTAGGCATTCTTACGAAGATACAATGGAGGAAATGGCAACCCACTCCAGTATTCTTGCCTGGAGAATCCCATGGACAGAAGAGCTTGGTGGGCTACAGTCCATGTGGTCGCAAAGAGTCAGACACGAGTGAAGCGACTCAGCACGCACGCAGGAAGATACAAAAATGAGTAGCATAAAGCAGTTAATAAAGATGTTAAGTAAATGATCACAAAAACCTTAACAAAGGTTTTCTGATGAGGACAATTTTCATCATACACTTACTCTTACTCATACACATACCCTTACTCAAAATTTTATCACACAAAGACAATTCTCTTCAATGTTCTAGAAAATAAATACCGACCAACAAAGTCATTTTATAGGACGGTAGGAAAAAGTCAGTTTTAAAGCCTCAAATACATCTTCTGAGTCAGTAAAGTATTTTTAGAAGTAGCAGTTCTAAGTGATAAAACTTTCAACACAGTTCAACATATACTTGAGAAGAAATGCAGCTTCTCAAAGCCACCTAGTAAAGAGAAAACATTTGCCTTTCCTGGCCTCAAAATTTTTAAGCAACTTAACAGCTATGTGAGTCGTAACTGATCAAAACAGAAACTGAAAGTAAAAATGTCTACAGCATAAGTAGATACAACTTAATATTAACATTCCCAAGCTCTGAAAGGTTTTTTCTTTTAAATAGAACAATCTCACAGCTTTGATTTCAAAAAAAAGGTTTGGTTTTCGACACACTTAAAGCAACTTCCCTTAAACTTTTTAAAAGTCAAAAAGGCTGTTTGAATCAGCATGATGACAAAACTCTTTGAGAATCACTCTAAATTCCAGTTCCCACAAAATCAGACTCCAGACACTGTATCTTGGCAAAGCTGAGTCTTCCTTCGCTCCTCTGCAGAAACTAGACATTCCAGGACGCCCTACTACATCTCAATCAAAGGAATAGCAGCTTTATTCCCACAACTAAGAAACGGAAAACGAGGCTGTCCTACTAGAAAGAAAAGGGAGCTGAAACCATCTAACCCATTAAGTGATCCCTAATTGCTTTTTCTTCCAGGTAGCGCGTTTACTTTTAAAAGGCAGTCATACTCAGCACAAAAAGAAGGGGAGAGAGGGTGACTCTCGGCCTTCCCCGGGTTAAAGGTCAGAGTTCCGGGCCCCATCAGCCTTCTTTGCCAAAGCACAAAGCGGAGCTTCACGCTTCCGCATCGACTTGGGACCCAGCAGTGACTCAGCGGTAGGACAACTGAGGCCGATGGGCGCAAATCTAGCCTGGGGAACACAGCGGACACCTGGGAAAGGGAGGAGACCCCCGGCTGGGCCAGAATTCGGGTTCGTGGGGCTGCCCGGATGACACGGCAGAACCCAGGCCCAGACCGGGCCCCGAGACCGCCCACCCGTTACCCTACCCCATTCCCCCCAGCCATACAGACCTGTCGTACTCAGACCGGGTGAGAAACATGGTAAGGGCAGGAGAAAGCGGCAGTGGCTACTCCGGGCTTCTTAGAGCCAACACGAGTCCACCTGCAACCAACTCACCCACACCGCCACACTGCCAGGACCACTCTCCCAGCTGCGCGTGCGCTCGCCACCTCTTCAGCCCGCCCTCCCGTCCCTGTCTCTTATTGGTTGGTCGGAGTTCCCGCCGAGGTGATTGGACCAACGAGCTAACCCGGAGGCCCAGGGAGGGCGGGACAAAGGTCGTTCTTCCGTTTTAAGTCACCAGTGGTTGCTAGGGGCGCTCGCAGCTGAAGGCGTGTGGTGAGAGTTTACTTTTTAAGAGTTGTTGTGAACCCGTGCCAAGATTGTCTACTGGGGAATTTTATGGCGAGCCAGACTGTCTGAACCCTGGTTTAATGGGTCCCTATCAGAGAGCGTTTGTCCCAGGCCCTCCTCGCCTCCCACCCGCCCGGCTGTTAGCTGTATTCCCCGCTCTTCCGGCTTCGACGCACACTTCCTCCAGGTGCTGTGACTGCCTCCAGGACTGAACTTGGGAAATAATGGGATGCGTCTGAACCGGTGCTGTGAGCGAGTCCATTCACTTTAGCCCACCCCTCCCGTGGCTCGTTTGCTGAGAAAAGTTGGTGAGTTTTAGTTGGTAGGAAAGTCTTGAAGTTTCCCCATGGCCAAGGTAATTTTACAGTAAGTCCCCTACATAGGAAATTTCTAAATTGAAAGTTGCACACTTTCAAAGGTGGGAAGTGCCTTCGCATGTCCAGTTACCTAAGTTAGTTCACATGTCTGGCGTACATTGGCACGTGTGTGCGTCCTTTACAAGTGGTTTTGCTTTTTTTATTTTTTTACTATATAGAGTACAATAATATAGTATCTTTATTTCAAGCCCAAGATAACCTGAAGCGAGTTAAAGCAGTGGTGATGTAGCTGGTACTACTGTACTTTTCAAGGTACTGTACCATAAGATTTAAAGTGTTTTATTTTTGTGTGTTTGTTTCTTATATATTAGTGTGAAAAGTATTATAAACCTATTACAGTACAGTACTATATAGTCTATTGTGTTAGTTGGGTGCTTAGGCTAACTTTGTTGGACTTACTAACACGCTCTTGGAACTCATTCATGTGTAGGGGACTTCCATTCTTACCCCCCAGCCACTAGTACTACAGGCTTTCGACCTAGTGACCCAGAGCTCTGGATCTGGGATTCAAATTGTTCACTGCTTTTTCTATTATCCATGAATTAACTGGCAGCAGTGTCTTTTTTGTTTTTCTAACTTCCCTTCCCTAAGGGTAGGAGAGCATACTCACAGCTTCACAGAAAGACTGTAAATGAATTATATGTTCAAGAAAGATAGCCAGTTTGGAAGTCATTTAGTGGGTGGTGTATGACTGAAACAGAAATGCCAGAGTTCCATTTCTGGTTAATAATATACCACTGGTCAAGGCCCCAACCTCTCCAGGCCTGTTTCTCTCAAGTTCCTAACTTGGCCTCAGATTAGGTTTGTAAATGACCAAGGCAATTCAGTGGTAAGGGAAATGTAGAAACAAGCTTTCTGAGTATTGATATCTGTTTTCCCTATCCTTTATGTCCTTCCCTCATGAGTTCAACTGGAATTTTGTTTTGTGGCCCCTCGCCAATCAGAAGTTTGACACTGATAAAACAGGAGAAATTTCAAGAGCAATCCTCAGGCACATTTTAGATTTCTGAGAAAGAATGGTATCCTTCAGGTTTCTGGTCAGCTTGATATGGCATTTCTATTACAAAATGTTAGTTAAGTTCCTTATGCTTTCTCTTGTGAAGTTCTTTTGAAATTAATATATAGTAACTATTTATACATACTTACATAAATATTACCTGTGTACCTAAATAGGTTGTTTTTCAGTCACTACGTCCTGTCCGACTCTTTGTGGCGCCATGGACTACTACTACACCCCACTAAGCTCCTCTGTCCATGGGATTTCCCAGGCAAGAATACTGCAATGGGTTGCCATTTCCTTCTCCAGGGGATCTTCCAGACCCAGGGATTGAACTGCGTTGCAGGCAGGTTCTTTACCGATGAGCCACCGGGGAAGCTCACTTCAAGCATAATATTTCCGGAACACCCAGGAATGCAGGGTGCTCTGCAGCCCTTATTAATATCAGATATTATGGTGAATGTCTCAAAAAATTATTTGAATGTGGAATTCTCAGAGTAAATGTGCTTGTGCCTTATATACCATAAGTGAAAGGAAGCTGTGGGTAACTGTGATTGTGGATAAGAAGGGAAATCTTGTTTTCTCCCAAGAAAGTGGACCATTAGGGCATAAGAATCCAGCACCTACTGTAGTTTATTGCCCATAATCAATCCCATTCAATAAATGTTTCATTAAAAGTTGAACTGGATATCCCTCTGAAAAAAAATAATAAAGAAGCCGTAGAAGACAGAAAGGAAAGGAATGAAGTAAACATGAGAGAATGAGCTGGACTCAAAAAAAAAAGAAAGATGTATAAACATCTTGGAGAGCTAGGCACGTGGGTCCTGGAGCAAAATAAAGTGTGACAGAATAGCCAGAGTGGACTGGAAACACTACGCAAAGAAACCAGTAAGAACTGGTCCCGAAACGGAATTCTTTATGTGCCTGTAGTTGTCTAACTTATAAATGACTGCACATGGCTGCCAATGTGCTTCATTGCTGTAACGTTTGGGACTCCTCTGATGGGCAGTTTTGACTGGAGGACCCATCAGCCTAACTTAGAGTTTCTTCAATTTGTGCTGCAGTCTGAGACCTGCCTACTCAATCCTTTCTTTTTTCTCTGCGTAGATGTCAGGTATGTGACTTCATAGTCACAGTTTGCAGACTCTCCCACCTTCCCTTCTCCTTTCCCTTTTATCTTTGACAGATAGCTCCCCTAATAAATAGCTTGCATGTTGTTATGGGTTGAATTGTGATAGCCCCAAAATCCATATGTTGAAGGATCCATATGTTGAAGCCCTAAACCCACAGTACCTCAGAATGTGACTGTATTTGGAGATGAGTCTTTGAAAGACACAAGTTAAAATGAACCTGTTAAGGTGAACTCTAACCCAGTTTGGCCGATTGCTTAAAAGCAGAGGAAATTTGGGCACATAAGGAGACACTAGGGGTATGTGTACAGAGGAACGGCCATGCTGCAAAAGTGGCCATCTGCAAGCCAACGATGGAGGCCCCAAAAGAAACCAAACCTGTTGACATCTTGATCTTGGACCTCTAGCCTCCAGAAGAATGAGAAATAAATTTCTATTGTTTAAGCCACCCAGCCCTAGCTAATGTACCTGTCAAATCACACTTTGGTAACTGTCTCTCAGAGGGCCCAAACTAGCACAGGTGGTACCAGGAGAGGTCCAACAAAACATAGAAAGTCGAGAAAATGTGACTGGCACACTTCCTGCCTTGTAAACAGAAATGATGCTTTCCTGAGTAGTGTAGGGGCATGGGTAGTTACTAACACAGTTGGTGATCTAGTTGCTAAGGGTTTAATCATTAGTAACCTGGCTTCCCTGGTAGCTCAGATGGTAAAGAATCCGCCTGCAATGTGGGAGACCAGGATTCGATCCCTGGGTTGGGAAGATCTCCTGAAGGAGGACATGGCAACCCACTCCAGTATTCTTGTCTGGAGAGTCCCCACGGACAGAGGAGCTTGGTGAGCTACAGTCCACAGGGTCGCAAAGAGCTGGACACAACTGAGCGACTAAGAACAACCTGGGAAATCATCCCATTGGAGGAGAAGTCCTTGCAGGTACAATTTCAGGCATGTGAAATACATGGGGGTTGGGGGAGAAACATGCCTGTAAGGGCAGTGGAGTTTACTGGTTACTGCCAGGTTGTAGTGACACTCTGGAAAGGAATAAGGAGAAAGCAAGGGTTCTCCCCTGGTTAATAGTTAAGTATGAGAGACAGAGGGCCTCTTTAGCAGCTTTCAAAAGAGGCTTTTATCTTCTGTAGTGGAAGAGCTGACAGTTAAGCCACTGACTCAGGACATCAGAGAGGCAACGTGTCAGGGCCCTGGTTGAGAAAACCTGAAACAAGAGATAGTGCATCTGAATGGACATCTGTAAGGATGTTAGTTCTGCAAGCCCTGCATGAACTCTCAAATTTGCAGAGGTGGTTTACCTCTTCTTATTACTCCCTTCATGCTGAAAGACACTGCAGAGCCACTGCCTCACAAGGCAACATAGAAGTTGTCCCTACCTCCCCTACTGGCTGCCAGGGCAGTACCTAGAGTTAAATCCTAGTGAAACCCAGCTGAGAACATACTTGGCCTGATACAGAAGGAAAGAGATTATATACAAAGAGCTGTAAGAATTAGCTAGCATATACAGACAGAAGCCAAGAGAGTATCCTTCAGTTGAATTTTGAGGTTGCTTGATCAAAGGGGCTGGACTATAAGACTGTATAATCAGGAATTCATTGAATTAGGAGCACTTTCTGGAGGCACAGGATTTAACGCCGTAGCAAAAACCCTTGGGGATGAAACAAACTGCAGGGGGGCTTTTAGGAACCTAGAGAAAGTGATGGCCAATGCTGAGTGAAGTAGAAATGTTTCAGTTGCCCTGGCATGTGGTAGAAGAATGAATAAAAAGATAAGGAAGTGGGCATGCGGGAATAGGTGTGAGGCCAGAGGACCCATCAGAGGATTATGTTCCGCAGGATGGCCCAGGAAACACACCATTCACTGAGGCCGTCAGAAATCTTCTGGTGAGGGGCAAGAGCATCACCAAGATGTTCTCTGCAGGCTGGGCTGACATAGGAACAGTCTGGAGTTGGAACAGAGCTGGGATTGATTACTAACTATGGGAATGATATCCCCCTTCTCCCAAGTAATACAGGCCAGATGGTGGCACTTAGTCACCAGGAGGCCAAAATATTAAGAAGATTAGCAACATCTGACAAAATTGGCAGCCAAGGGCCTTGACCCACAGGGAATATGGAAATGGATATAGAGCCTAGCATCTCTAGAGGTAAAGTTAACATCTACAACCAAAAATAGGCCAAGATGGAAAAACAGGAGACTGAAGATGGTCCCCCTCACCCCCAACCCTAGCCCAAAAGTCATTATCCCTTGTTCAATGTCTGGATTTGGGCCACTATTCAGATCTGAAATCCATTGACTTTAAGAGATGGCAGATCCTGCAGTACTTCAGCAAGTTATACATGTAATAATTCTCCAGTCCTTCCCCAAAGAGACTTGTGGCCATTTTCTGTAGTGACTGTACACAATATGGAAGAGGGATAACCAGAAAATTGACTCAAAAAACGGCTATCAGTACCCTGAGACCCAAGCATTGTCATGGCCCCCTGTTGGACTGGAAGCTTATGAGGGCCTTGTAGTAAATGGGGTCCTTGCTAAAGTCGGTAACAGTGGGTCTGTGGTGTCTGTGGGCCCATTCAGTGATCATTTCTCCAGTTCCTGTGTGTGTAATTGGAATTGATCTATTTGACAGTTAGGTGCCAAAGCAATTACAGTTTTGGACCCTGAATCTTAAATCTTTGTAACTGGGCTCAAACATCTTTATTAATTAAAATAGGAACCATTACAGTCAACACATTTTTGCCAACAAGAAATAAGTTTATTTATCCCTGTCATGTAAAAGTCTGTGCTTCAGGATTAGGCAAACTCTTGGAAAGCATTTTCTGCATCCTGCTGCTTGTGGGAGCATTTTCCCTGCAAAAAGTTGTCAGGATGCTTGAAGAAGTGGTAGTCGGTTGGCAAGAGGTCAGGTGAACATGGTGGGTGAGGCAAAACCTTGTAGCCCGATTCATGCAACTTTTGAAGCATTGGTTATGCGATGTGCAGTTGGGCATTGTTATGGAGAAGAATTGGACCCTTTCTGTTGACCAATGCTGGCTGCAAACATTGCAGCTTTCAGTGCATCTCGTCAATTGGCTGAGCATGCTTCCCAGGTATACTGGTTTCGCTGGAATTCAGAAAGCTGTAGTGGATCAGACCAGCAGCAGACCATCAAACAGTGACCATGACCCTGTTTTGGTACAAGTTTGGCTTTGGAAAGTGCTTTGGAGCTTCTTCTTGGTCCAACCACTAAGTTGATCATCACCAGTTGTCATATAAAATCCACTTTTCATTGCATGTCACAATCTGATTGAGAAATGATTCATTGTTGTTGCACAGAATAAGAGAAGATGACACTTCAAAATGACGTTTCTTTTTGATTTGCGATCAGCTCATAAAGCACCCACTTATTGAACTTTTTTACTTTTCCGATTTGCTCCAAATGCTGAATGACCATAGAATGGTCAGTGTTGAGTTCTTGGGCAACTTCCCTTGTAGTTGTAAGAGGATCAGCTTTGATGATTCAGTTGGTTGTTGTCAACTTTCGATGGCAGGCCACCACACTCCTCATATTCAAGGCTCCTGTCTCCTTTGCAAAACTTCTTGAACCACCACTGCACTGTATATTAGCAGTTCCTGGGAGAAATGTGTTGTCGACCTTGCAAGTTGTCTGTGCTGCTTTATGACCCATTTTGAACTTGAATAAGACAATCACTTGAGTTTGCTTTTTTTTTTGTCTAACATTTCTATAGTTTAAAATATAAATAAGATACATAGCAAGTAATAATTCATTAGCAAAAAACATAGAGCAAGAAATGTGCATTAAAATGATGAATAACGTAACCACATTTAAGAATATATTCCAATATCAAATGGCAGATTTCAGCAGTGCAAAACCACAATTACTTTGGCGCCAACCTTGTAATTTGTTGCTGTTGTTGTTTAGTCTCTAAGTCGTGTCCAACTTTTTCATGAACCCATGGACCGTAGTCTGCCAGGCTCCTCTGTCCATGGAATTCTCCAAGAATACTGGAGTGGGTTATCATTTCCTCCTCCAGGGGATCTTCCTGACCCAGGGGTCAAACCCACATCTCTTGTGTCTCCTGCATGGGCAGGCAGATTCTTTACCACTAGCACCACCTGGGAAACCCAGTCCCTGTCATGTCTCCATTTAATTAGCCAGTCTGGCCCCTGCAGAAACTAACTGGATGGATCCTGGAGAATGACTGCAGACTATTGCAAGCTTTAGCAAGTAACAGCTCTAATCACACCTGCTGTGCTGGGCATAATATTATTGCTAGAGCAGATTAATAAGGCATCAAGATATGGTGTATGGCCAGTGATTTGTTGAATGAATTATTTTCCATTCTAATCATCATCAGAAAAGGTTCACATGCATGTGGGATAAATAGTAATACTTATGTATAGTTTTGCCTCAAGGGTAAGTTAACTCTGTCCTGTGTCATAATATAGTCAAAAGACACCTGGACCACATGCACAATTCATAGAATATTACATTGACCCATAACATAGATGATATTATGCTGGGCAGACAAGTACAAGCAAGAGGTGGCTAGTATGCTGGAGGCATTGGTAAGCCCCATGCTCCAGAGAGTAGAAAAATGATGCAAAGATTCAAGGATTTGTCACTTCAGTGAAGTTTTTAAGGGTCCATCCTTCCACATAAAAAACAATTTGTTGCATCTTGCATCCCCTACCGCAAAGAATGCACAGGGCTTGGTATCTCTCTTCATCTTCTGGGGCAGTATATATCATATCTGGGAATACTTCCCCAGCTTATATACTAGGTAACAAGATTTCCAGCTTTGAGACACAGAACAGAAGGGCTCTTCAGATGGTCCAGTCTCCTATACAAGCATCTCTGTCACTTTGGCTGTATATTCCAGTAGACTCTTGTATTAGAGGGGTCAAGAGTGGGAAAAGATGCAGTTTGGAGCTTGTGATGGTTAACTTTGTGTCAACTCGACTGGGCCATGGAGTACCCAAATAATTTGGTCAAACATCTGGGTGTGTCTGAGGTGGAGTGGGGGTTTGTTTCTGGATGAGATTAACATAGGATTGATAGAATGAGTAAAGCAGATTGCCCTGTCTAATGTGGGTGGGCCACATCCTATCAATTTAAGACCTGAATAGAACCCAAAAAAACTGAGTAAAAGGGAATTACAACTGCCCGACTGTATAGCTAGGACACTGGTCTTTTCTAGCCTTCAGACTTGGACAGAAACCTTGTCTCTTCTTGGATCCTGAGCTTGCCAACTTTCAGACTGGAACTTATACCACAGGTGTTCTGGTTCTCAAGCCTTTGAACTCAAACTGGACGTGACCGTTGGCTCTCCTAGGTCATCAGCTTGCTGACTGCAGGTCTTGGGACTTCTCAGCGTCTGTAATCACATGAGCCAGTTTCTTATAATAAATAAATATCTAACTCCTGTTCTGTTTCTCTGGAGGATCCTAATACAGATATGAGCAGTGGAGTACAGCTGTAACAAGTAACTAAAATGAAGAAACAGCTTTGGAACTGGATAAGGGGTAAAGGCTGGAATAATTTTAAGTTACATGCTAGAAATATGGACATTAAGGGAAAATCTAGTGAGATCTCAGATGGAAATGAGGAACATGTTACTGGAACCTGAAGGAAAGGTGATTTCTGTTATAAAATGGTAAAGAACTTGGCTGAATTGTGTCCTAGTGTTTTGTGGAAGGTAGAATTTGAGTGATAAAATTGAATATTCAGCTAAGGAGATTTCTAAGCCAAGTACTGAAGGAAGGGCTTGGTCTCACTTTATTACTTAGAGTAAAACATGAAAGGAGAGAGGTGAATTAAAGAAAGAATTGTTAAGCAAAGGGAAACTAGAACTTGATGACTTAGAAGACTCTCAGCCTACCCATATTGCAAAAAATGAGAAAATGTGTTTGAATGAAAAAACCAACAGTGTTACTAGATTATTGCTTGAAAAGGAGTATATGGGATTACATGACCAGAAACACTGCCAATTTGAACTGAAGAGGACAGAGATGGGAAAAAATAAAGGACGGCTGTTGGATTTATTGAATTGGACAGGACAGAATAATAGATGGTCATCAGGGCAACTGCCTCAGTTTTGACAGGCAGGTGGCTTCTGCCTGAATCCTTGGGAGTGGGACAAGACAGCAAAGCCTTGGGAGTGATGCTCCCACCCCATAGGACCTGGACAGCAGAGCACTGAGCCAGAGAATTACTCTCAAACCTTAAGGTCTAATGGAATTTTTCTCACTAAATTCTGAACTTTCTTACGACCCATCACTCCTTCCTTCTTTCCTGTTTCTTTCTTTTAGAATGGGAATGGCTATCCTATATGTCTGCCCCCTTCCCCCACATTGTATTTTGGAAACACATAACTTGTCTGATTTTACGGATTCACAGCTGGAGAGGAATTTTGCTGCAGGATCAATCATACCTTGAGACTCACTATATCTGGTCTAGATAATATTTAGAGGAGGCTTTTCAGTTGATGCTAGAATGAGTTAAGACTTCGGGAGCTGTTGGGATGGAGTGAATGTGTTTTGCATGCAAGAATGACATGAATTTTAGGGGGCCAGGGTGGAATGTTATGGACTCAATTTGTCCCCATCCCCATTCATATGTTGAAGCCCTAACTCCCAACGTGATGGTGAAGAAGAGACACCAGATAGCATTCTCCCTGGCCGCCCCCACCCCCCATGAGGACAGAGTGAGAATGAGAAGGTAACTGTCTCCAAATCAGGAAGAAGGATCACATCAGACCCTGAACATGCTGGCACGATGATCTGAGACTTCCAGCCTCCAAAACTGTCAAAAAAACAAATTTCTGCTGTTTAAACCACTCAGTCTATGGTATTCCATTATAACAGCCCAAACTGAATTAAGACAGAACTTATTGTAAGCCTCAATGGAAAAATCAAAGTGCAGTCCCTGGGACTTGAGCAGAGCCATTCCCTCTGTAGCAGAAGATTACATAAGTTTTAAGAAACAACTCCTAGTGTGATACTGCACCTTGGTAGAAATCAAACACTTAACCATGGGACTCCAAGTGACCATGTGCCCAGAACTGCCCGTTATGGTCTGGGTTCTCTTGGTGTTTAGATGGACCCAATAGCATTTATTGTAAGATGGAAATAGTACATCTGAGATGGAGCTCAAGCACAATTGAGATACTTGTAAGCTGCAGGACCAAGTAATCCAGACTCCCATGTCACCCACCATAGCTGCACCAACAGCTGACCAGCTGAAGGAGGAGGGATAAAGGCTGAGTTTGGTTTATGGATGAGTCAGCTTTGTATGTGGGTGTAAGACAAAATTAGATAGTGGCTCCTTTATAGCCACACACTTGATAGGCTTTGAAAAATAGAGAAGAGGAAAAATCTTGCTAATGGGTAGAGTTACAAGCATTGTCCCTGGTCATTTGGTTTGTATGTTAGGAGAAGCAGACTGAAGTAAATATATATAGATGCTTAGACATATGTCAATGGCCTGACTCGCTGGTAGGGGGCTGGGAAGAAAAAGGCCTGAAAGATCAAAGACAAGAAGGTCTAGGGTAGAGTCTTGTGGGTGGATATACAGGAGTGGGCATAAATTGTGAAGATTTTTGTAACACATTTTGCACTTGCCAGGGAAAAGGTACTAAACAATGAAGTAGAGAGAATAACTCATCCAATTGTCATTACCAACCTTAATCATTGGCTACCTTGGAACCAGTCTGATGGGCACTATTGTGGGTTATATTGTATCTTCCCCCCAATTTTTTTTTTTTGAACCACCACACCGTAATTTTATTTAGGAACACTGAGCCAAGTTTTTACTCAAATGAGTGTGGAAACTCAGTGAATATTTGTGTCTTAATTGTACCAAAAATAAAACACTTAAAAACAACCATTTGAACGTCAGGGTCTGCCACCGTAAGTACCTCCACCTACCTGTGCCCCGGCCTGCAGTGCTGAAGAAGGGCTGGGGGGCCCACCTGCCGTGAGCCGCTGAGTCCTGGAAGCGCCGACCTGGGCAGGGCCCACACATGATGGCCTCCCAGGAGGAGCAGACAGCATAGGCATCCACCTTAAGGATCCGTGTTCTGAGATGGCTCCACGATACTCAAGCAGCAGTCCACAAACTCCACAAACAAGGGTTCCTGCATGCAGGCCTGCATAAGCTTGGCCTTGTGATCCACCTGATCGAGGTCAACCATCAACTGTCTAAGGTGCAGGTTGAGCATTAAGCTCCTCAGCACTGCAGACTCCCCTAAATTCTTTAAATTCTGCAAAGACACTCTCCTTTTCCTCTTCACTATTGAGAAAATCAGCCACAGAGTCGTCATCATCATCTTCGTTTTCCACAGGCTTTTGCAGTAAGAGCTGATCCTATTTTTTTCTCAACAGGACCAGTTGCACGCTTGCACTGCTCTTTGTGCTTCCAAAAGCGGGGCAAGGAGCAGTGGGGCACGCGGCAGGCAGGGCAGCGGTATTTGGGCTTCTCCAAACAGATAACACAGCAGAGGGCGGTACAGCAGCTGAGCGACGCCATGGTCTCTCCCAGGATGCACTCCCCGCCTGCCTCCTCCCCCTAGTTTATACGTTAAAGTTCTAATCCCCAGTACCTCACAATGTGACATCTGGAAATAGGGTTCTTACAGATGTAATTAGTTAAAATGACATCATAACTGCAGTAGGATGGGCCCTAATTCAGTGTGACTGGTATCCTTATAAGCAGAAGGCCATATGAAGACAGAGACACACAAGGAAATGCCATGTGAAGATAAAAACAGAGATGAGGGTGATGCAGTAGAAACCAAGGAATGCCAAAGATTGCCAGCAAACCACTAGAAGCTAGGGGAGAGAACATGGAACAGGTTTTCCCTCACAACCCTTAGAAGGACTAAGCCTACTGACACCTTAATCTCAGACTTCTAGCCTCCGGAATGTGAGACAATATATTTCTATT
Organism: Cervus canadensis; assembly: GCF_019320065.1. Lineage (NCBI taxonomy): Eukaryota > Metazoa > Chordata > Mammalia > Artiodactyla > Cervidae > Cervus > Cervus canadensis. Next base: position 32,850,148 of record NC_057387.1, on the reverse strand, counting down.
GTTTAGGATTTACCTGATGGTACAGTGGATAAGAATCCACCTGCCAATGCAGGGAACACAGATTTAATCCCTGATCCAGGAAGATTCCACATGCCCTGGAGCACTAAGGGTGTGCACCACAACTGCTTAAGACCCAGTGCAGCCAAAAATAAATGAATGAATAAATAAATTATTTTAAAAATTGTTTAAACATACATTTCTGTTGTTTAAATCACCTTGGTAACACAGCCCTAAGAAACTAATGCAGGCACACAAATGGTGTGCCCACAGTGGTAGAGATAGAAGCTAGCTCCTGAAGTAGGTTGCCATTTCCTTCTCCAGGGGATCTTCCCAACCCAGGTATTGAACCTGGGTCACCCACATTGCAGGCAGACTCTTTACCAAGTGAGCCACCATGGAAGACAAGCTAGCTGTGGGCCCATAAAGCTTGGACTTCCAAGTTTTTAAGGCCAGTCTAGCTGGTGATGCCTAAATGCCCAACATATCAGCAATAGAGACCAATGCTGATCCCCCAGTTTGGATCTATTACTCAAGGAGACAGTTGGCTACTTGGTGACAAGTTAACTACATTGGGTTCCTTCCATTCTGGAGGGGCCAATAGTTCATTTTCATGATAACTGTATTGGGGTTTGTGGAATGTCCAATCCACAGGCATAGAATCCTGCATAATGTAGCATCCAAACAGGGCAACTGTTTGATGGTAAAAAAAAAAAAAAAAAAGTGCAAGAGTGGATCTATGACCTCATCAGTTACACACCAATTAGTAAAAGCTGACCTGATAAAGAGTTAGAATGACATTTCTAAAGGTTCAAGTGAAATGCTAGTCAGTGGCAACTCTGAAAAAGCAAGATGCTATCATCCAGGATATGTTATACACATTAAATCCTGGCCTTTATGAACCTGGTAGGAAAAATACATGGATCCACTAACCAAAGAGTGGATGCAGAAATAGCTCCACTTACCTTTACTACCAGTGACCCACTAGAGGATTTTGTGTTTCCAATACCCACAAATCTGAAATATGTAGGGTTGGAGGTACTGGTCCCCAAAGGGATTACACTCCTGTTAAGGGTCATAACAAAGGTTCTGTTGAACTATGAGCTATGATTGCACCAGGGCACTTTGAATTCATTATTCAAGGGACCAGTAGATGAAAAGAGAAGTCACCATCATGCCAGGGAAAACTGACCCTGATCAGTAGAAGGTATCACTGCTTTTTACAGATTCTATGTGATCCACTTGGACATCTCCTGATACTCCCTTGCCTCACTGTAATTATGAACACATGCAGCAACTCTGACCTAAGAAGGATGTGGTTACTAGGAGCTCAGTCTCCACAGAAATAGAAGTTTGAACCACACTACCCCATAAGCCACCAAGACCTGCTCAGTTGGTAACTGAGGGTGAGAAGAATTTAGGTAGTGGAAAAGGGAGAGAATGAGTATCAACCATGGCCTCCAGGCCAGTTTCTGTAGTTCATTCCACTAATTTTCCTCTTCCAAGTTTCTCTTTAGGAAGAGAGGTCCATGGAAACCATAGAAGAGCTTTCCCCCAAACCAGCAAGAAGTAGATCTTTGGGGAAAGGAGTGGATTGTGGTGTTTCTGAAAATGGGCCACTGGATTTCCTGCTGTGGTACACAGTTAATTGATGACCTCAAATATTGATGTAGATCCGCCAGTGTGTTCATAACTGAGGCCACACTTCCCACAACCTACTCCTAGCTAATGACTGAGCATGGTGGAGTAATAATGCAAGCTTACTCCTTCCAGACTTGAGACTTCTCCAGTGGGCCGCTTTAGCTAGAGAACTACTGTCAGAATTCAGAGTGTGGATGGAAATTTAGAAAAAGGCAATTTATGCAAAGACAGTTTAAAAAGGAAATAAAGATAGAAATAGAAAGCAAAAAACGAGAGAAAATCAACAAGGCAAAACTTATTAATCTTCAAAAAGACTTAAAAAGTTAGTCAACTCTTAGACTAATCAAAGAGGAATTTTAGAGAATACATTACCAATATCAACAATAAAAAAGGGGCATCACCACAGGTCCTATAGACATTAAAAATGTAAGAGAATACATCTTTATACCAATTAATTTGGCAATTCAGATGAAGTGGAAATTTATTGAAAAATAAAACATCAAAACTGAAACAATAATGAAAAGAAAATTCTACATTTCCTATTTTAAGGGAATTGAATTCATAATTCAAAACCTTTCTGCAAAAAATATGCCAGATGGCTTCTCTGGTGAATTCTTTCCAACATGTCTATTTCTTTCAGAAAGGCATAAAAGGCATATTCACACTTTCTTATGCTTATATATCACACTCTATTTGTGGATTAACTTCCCCCTGCTCCATGCCTCATTCATTTAGCACCTTCTATGCATTATGTTAAGAGTTGTAGATAAGAAGATGAATAAAGCTTTTGGCAGAGGGAGCTTTCAGGTTGGTGGAAGAAGCAGACATATAATGTAAATGCAGTGAAATAAGTGCTAATGAAGATTTTTATAAAGTACTATGAAAGATGGGTATGAATCCAGGGAAGGAAATGCTTTACAGGCATGAGAAGTGAAACAATATGCCATGTGCTGTGAGCATAAAAATAGCTGGAAAATAAGGGATATTCTTTCTCAATCTTCCTTACTTGATATACTCCCCTTATTTCCTCTAATTTTTGACACCTGTGGCTATTCCCTGGCTTATGATTTTCATCCATCCCAATTTCTTTTAGTCTCACATTTTCCCCTTTCATATTTAGTTTAATCATTCCAAAATCTGTATCTCTAACCTTTACCTTTCTCTTGAGCTCCAGGCCTAAATATTCAAATATCCAGAGAACTCACCTACTCGAGAACTTTACTTCTTCACCTATGCTCCTCTTTCCCCTGCATCACCAGTCTTCCCTCCCTTCTTGAAGAAACCCTCCTTAGACGGCATATGTCTCTTTAGCTACTGCACTACTTTTCTGCTCCTCTTTATGTAGAGAATCTTCTCACTTTCTTTTTATCTACTATATATTAACCTTTTGTGATACTTAAAACCTTTTATGCCTGTTACTTCTCAGACTTCTCTTATCAAGGTCACCAATAACTTTCATGTTGCCAAATCCAGTTCTCAAACTACTTGACCTAATAGCAATATTTAAGCAGTTGATTATTTCCTGTTTCTTAAAAGACTACCTTTACCTGGCTTCTATCCTTTACTGATTTTCTTCTCACCTGACTTGACACTCCTTCTCAGTCTCTTTGTTAGATCTTCCTTCTTTTCTCAACCTTTAAGCCTTAGAGTATTCTACTGTTCCATCCTTGGACTTCTCCTAAGCTTTTGCTTATACTCGTTTTAACCAATTCTATCATCTTAAATATCATTTATATGCCAATAAATAAAAATATATATAAACCTTTCCCCTGAACTCCAGATTCATATCTCCAATAGCAACTTTACTTGGGAGTCTAATAGTATTCCAAACTAAACATGTCTAAAAATGGAATTCTGGACTTCCTGTCTATCAATCTTTTCTATCTCAGTAAATGGCTCAGTGATTCATCCTGTTGTTCATGCCAGAAACATTGGGGTCATTGTTGACTCCTTTCTTTTGCTGCTGCTACTGCTGCTGCTAAGTCGCTTCAGTCGTGTCTGACTCTGTGTGACCCCATAGACGGCAGCCCACCAGGCTCTGCCATCCCTGGGATTCTCCAGGCAATAACACTGGAGTAGGTTGCCATTTCCGTCTCCAATGCATGAAAGTGAAAAGTGAAAGTGAAGTCGCTCAGTCGTGTCTGACTCTTCACAACCCCATGGACTGCAGCCTACCAGGCTCCTCCGTCCATGGGATTTTTCAGGCAAGAGTACTGGAGTGGGGTGCCATTGCCTTCTCCGTCTTTTTCTGCTACACTCATTTAATCCATCAACACATTGCATCAGCTCTGCCTTCAAAATATAAACCAAACTGATCAGTTATCACCAACTTGATCACTATTTCTCTAGTCCAGACTGCCATCATCTCTCACCCAGATCCCTTCCTTCTAACTGGCTACCCAGCTTCCACACTTGTCCCACTGTAGTCTTCTGGGTGTGATTTTTTACAGTATAAGTTAGGATATGCCACTCCCTATTCCAAAACCCTCCAATGATTCACATCACACTTAAAACCCAAGGTTTTTCCCATGATCTATGTGCTTCTTGCTATATTCTAACCTTATCTTCTTCCATTCTCCCCTTCCTTTTTTTTTTTTGTACTTCAATCACACTAGTTTCATTGTTTTTCCTTAGACATATGACAAGAATATTCTCATCTCTGGACCTTTGTACTTGCTGTTCAGTCTACCTAAAATACTCTTTCTGCAGATATTCACATGGCTCATTTCTCTGTTTAGGTGTCAACCCCTCACAGGGACCACTTCATCTAAAATAACTCTCTCCTTCATTGGCTGGGATTTTACTCTGCTCTATTTTCTTTCACAGCTTGTAGCTTGACAGGGATTGTGTCATGTATGCATTTGTTTATTGGACATATTATCTGCCTTCTACAGTAGAATGCAAACTCCATAAAGGCAAGAATTCATGTTTTGTTCAGTCCGCAAGTCCTATCAAATTCTCCCCCTTAAAAATATCTTCTGTCTACCTCCTTTTCCATTATCACTACCTTTGCCATAATTCAGTTGCCATTCCAACTTGCCAAGACTATCATAGCATTCTCCTACTTGACTTTCCACCTTCACCCTCTTCCATTGAGGCCCTTCTATCTTATCACTACCAGTTTGATAGCACTGTAGTTGATATGTATTCATATCTTTCCTACATAGAATCCTTTATTGAGGACACCCTCTTTGCGTTCTGGATAAAACCATCAACACAGCGTCCAAGTCATCTCCCACAACCCCCTTGCCTTTACTCTCCAACAATGCCAAACTGCTTGCATCACCTCAAGTCCTTGCCTCTGTCCTTGGGGACATATGGTTTTTCTACTTAAATGTCTTTTCCTGACTTTCAGAGATAGATAAATATTTCTTCATTTGGCCATACTTCTACTGCATTTATTATACTGCAGTGGAATTTTTGTTTATTTTTTTTGTTACATGTAGGTCTCTTATTGGACTTCCCTGGTAGCTCAGCTGGTAAAGAATCCATCTGCAATGCAGGAGACTCTGGTTCAATTCCTGGGTCAGGAAGATCCCCTGAGGAAGGGATAGGCTATGCACTCCAGTATTCTTGGGCTTCCCTGGTGGCTCAGATGGTAAAGAATCAGCCTACAATGCAGGAGACCTGGGTTCAATCCCTGGTTTGGGATGATCCCCTGGAAGAGGGAATGGCAACCCACTCCAGTATTCTTGCTTGGAGAATCCCCCAGGACAGAGGTGCCTGGCGGGCTACAGTTCATGGAGTCACAAGGAGCGACTAAGCACTGCACAGCACAAGTCTCTTATTAAACCATGAGCTCTTAAGGGAAGAGAATTGTATTTTATTTAGTTGTGTCTTCTGTCACATTCTAAGGGGTAGATGGAGATGGCAGTAGGGTGTCGAGAATGTTCAAAGTAGATGGGACTGTATGTATAAACTCTCTGAGGCATGAGGGAGCGTGGTATCTTGAGAAAAGAGCATGGCCTGTGTGACAGGCCCAGTGAACAAAGGGGAGAGTGGCAGGAGGCAAGCCAGAAAGACTGAGGGAAACAGATAATGCAAGGCCCTTGTGGAACATGCAAAAGATCTTGAACAACATCCTTCAAGAAAACAGAAAGCCTCTAAAATATTTTCAGGAGGAGAATAAAGATAAAATTTGTACGTAAAAAAAAAAAAAACCCAACAACTTACATACATGTTCTCTGTATATAGCATGGGTTGAAAGAATACAAGAACAAATAGAGGCCTGATGGACACTTCTGCAATTGTCCAGGCAAAAAGGGATGATACATTGACTTGGGTTGGCACCTCTGGGGATGTTGAGAAGTAAACAGATTCAGGATATATCTTGGAGATAAAATGAATAGGACTTGATAAAATAAATGAAAGGATGAGAAAGGTAGATTGCACAATTGAATGACTGATGGTATCATTTGCTGAAATGTAGCAATTTGCCAAAGGAAGTTCAAAGAAGCAATATATAAGTTTTGAGCAGTTGAGTTTGAGATGCTGGAGTGTGAGTCATGTAAGGGATATGCTAAACAGGCAAGTGAATATGGAGGTATGAATTTCAGAAGAGAAGCCTGAACTGGAAGAATAACTAGGAGTCATGAGTACACGACTGTGTCTAAAGCCATAAGAATTAATAAGAGGGTCTAAGGAGACATGGCAGCATGACAACAGAAGAGGTTTGTGGATGACTTGGAGTTAAGAAGAAATTCATTGGATTGGAGATAATGAGAACAGGAAGCTGAGAGGCCACATGGACTTCATAATTGCCCAGGAAAGGAACAGGAAAGCCATGAGCCAGGTGTGGAAAATGGTCAAGCATTTGGAAGATCATTGCATTCAGAAGGGATAAAAGATGAATGGATGGATGACATGGATCGCAAAAAGACAGATTTGACAAGAAGGAAAAGAGAAGAGCGAGAAACATCCTAAATTTCCCCTTAATTATATTCTGTTTCAGGTAACAAGGATCTTCAAGATTGTCTTTGGACTTTGCAGGTTAACTAGGAATGAAGAAATCCCACCGGTACTATTCCAGACTAAGCCTATTTCCTGCGGCTTCATCAAGGCAGAGAAACTACTAGAATAAGGAGGCCCAACCAGTGGGAAACTGACATGGAATAAGATTGGGAACCAAGAAGCTGTACTAAGGGTTCAGGTGAGAAGTGGTGAGGGATTGAATTCATGCAGAGGCAGGGGGGACAGCAAGGAGGGAGAACCTGAGCAAACATCTCTAACACAGCTGAAGATTGAGTCCAATCATGTGGCTAATGACCCAAAGCATCAGGCCTCCCTAATGAAATCCCAGTAATGTTTCTGGATGCTGAGGCTCAGAGGAGTTTCTGCTTGGTAAATACAGGTGTGCTGGGAAGGTGACACATCTTGGCTCCCCAGGCAGAAGATATGGAAGCTTCATGTTCATAACTTTCCCAGATCTCACCCTGTCTCTTCATTTGGCTGGCCCTGGTTGTTGTATCCTTTAAATAAAACTGTAATTGCTAAGTGCAGTGTGTTCCTGCACTTAATTCTTCAAGAGATGGGAATTCTTCAAGAGATGGAAAACTCTTCAAGAGACAGGAATACCAGACCACCTGACCTGCCTTCTTAGAAATATGTATGCAGGTCAAGAAGCAACAGTTACAGCTGGACATGGAACAACAGACTGGTTCCAAATCGGAAAAGGAGTATGTCAAGACTGTATATTGTCACCTTGCTTATTTAACTTATATGCAGAGTGCATCATGAGAAATGCTGGGCTGGATGAAGCACAAGCTGGAATCAAGATTTCCAGGAGAAATATCAATAACCTCAGATATGCAGATGACACCACCCTTAAGGCAGAAAGTGAAGAGGAACTAAAGAGCCTCTTGATGAAAGTGAAAAAAAGAGGTGAAAAGCTGGCTTAAAACTCAACATTCAAAAAATGAAGATCATGGCATCTGGTTCCATCACTTCATGGCAAATACATAGGGAAACAATGAAAACAGTGAGAGACTATATTTTGAGAATCCAAAATCACTGCAGATGGTGATTGCAGCCATGAAATTAAAAGCTGCTTGCTCCTTGAAAGAAAAGCTATGTCCGACCTAGACAGCATATTAAAAACCAGAGACGTTACTTTGCCAACAAAGGCCCGTCTAGTCAAAACTATGGTTTTTCCAGTAGTCATGTATGGATGTGACAGTTGAACTATAAAGAAAGCTGAGTGCCGAAGAACTGATGCTTTTGAACTGTGGTGTTGGAGAAGACTCTTGAGGGTCCCTTGGACAGCAAGGAGATCTAACTAGTCAATTCTAAAGGAAATTAGTCCTGAATATTCATTGGAAGGACTGATGACACTCCAATACTTTGGCCACCTGATGCAAAGAACTGACTGATTTGAAAAGACCCTGATGCTGAGAGAGATTGAAGGCGGGAGGAGAAGGGGACAATAGAGTATGAGATGGCTGGATGGCATCACCGACTCGATGGACATGAGTTTGAGTAAACTCTGGGAGTTGGTGAAGGACAGGGAAGCCTGGCATGCTGCAGTCCATGGGATCGCAAAGAATCAGGCACAACTTAACTGACTAAACTGTGCATTCCTGAGTCATTAAGTTCTGTGAATTATTCTTGTGACTTATTGAACCTGAGGGGATCATAGGAATCCCTGAATTTTTGCCAATTGGTCACAAGTGTGGGTGACCTGGGGACCCTCAGAGTGTGGCTGGCATCTGGTGTAAGGGCAGTCTTGCTGGGAACTGTGTCCTTAAAATTGTGTAGTCTTGCACCAACTGCAGGTGGTTAACATCAGAATTGTATTCAGTTGGGGTTTGTGTTAGAACAAAGTCACAAAGAATCCTACTCAAACTGACTTTGAAAAGTAAAGGGAATTTATTGGTGCACATTACCAAAATGTCCACAAGTATATGGCTTCAGGTGTGGCTTGATCCAGCAACTCAAATAATGTGATCAGGACCTGGTTTTTCTCTTCCAGTTTTTCTTGAGACTGGCTTCATCCTCAGCAAGCTCTCCCTTCCTGGTGCAGGATGGCTGCCTGAATCTAGGTGTTTATGGATTTGTATGCAATTAATAGATTCTTATTCATTCAAATAGATGTTTAAGAATTGAGTGTAATTGGCCTAAATTGGGTCATATTCCCATCCTTAAATGAATTATTATGACCAGAAACATTGCCATAAGTCAATCAGAACCTACTTCTAAAACCAGAGGTAGCATTTATATTACTTAAACCATGTGGCCATAAATAGTGCGCCTTAAGCAAAATCTGGGTACCGCTGTTGGAGAAATGGGGAAATGAATGCGGTGGAAGCAATCAGTAACAGAACAATGTTCAACTGATATTTATTTAATTGACTCCTCATTTTGAAAATTAGCTGCATTCTGCAAGGCAATCCCAGATTTCTTTAGCTCTTAAATTCTACACTTAATAGTTACTGTCTGTATTCCAGGTGGCTTAAATGTCCTGTGAGGTTCTCTTTGCAACCTAATGATTTGCTGGTGCAATCCTGGAAGAGAGAAACACCCTTTGTTAGATTATGGTACAACTCATCTTCTAGAAATAATTTATGTGACAACTCAATTTTTCAGAGAATAAAACCATAAGAGGTGCCCACACTTAAAGAACTTACTGAAGAAGATGATTCTGCAGAAGAACATCGCTATGCCCTCAGCTCTGAAAAACCACCTGGAGCTACCAAAATAGATGTCACAAAGTTTGTATACCAGAGTTCATGGACTTCATTTATGGGACATGTTCTTCGATTCTCATTGAGAGCCAACTGGCCTTGATTCTAGGTGCAGTTCTAACAGATTTGTTATGTGATATAGCGATCGCCTTTTGTTTTTGCTTGTTCACTATCTATTATTATTTTTTTAGACAAGTTTATTGAGGTGAGAAGGGCTTCCCAGGTGGCTCACTGGTAAAGAATCACCTGCCAATGCAGGAAACGTGGGTTCTATGCCTGGGGTCTGGAAGATCCCCTGGAGAAGGAAATGACAACCCACTCCAGTATTCTTGCCTGGGAAATCTCATTGACAGAGGAGACTGGTGGACTACAGTCTGTGGGGTCACAAAGAATCAGACACAGCTCAGCAACTGAACAACAACAGTGTGAATTAGCAGCAGTTTCACTACTTTTCAAAAAAATGTTATGAATTCTGAACACGTGATGAAATAAAATCCAATATTTTGGTACTTGGTGTGGATACCAAATGAAAGCAAAGGAAAACTACAAAATTCTCTCTCTTTACTCTCTCTCTTTAGTTTAAAAAAGAGTGAAAGAAAAAGAAAGAAAAAAAGAAATAAAACAGTTTGGGATCCATATCATGACATCATATTTTATAGTACAGGACAATGTTTGATAATCCTGATGTGACATTCCCTATTTTTATACCTGTCCTCAATGGTTTTTCACACTTAAAACTATCTTTGATTCCTGTCTTAGTGAGTAGTTACAATACTAGAACAAAATTATGTTATTAATGTTTCTGTTTTGACTTCCTGCAAAGTCAAAATATTGGATTTTTTACATACTTAGAATTTACAAAGTTTAAAAAATGTTAATGTAACTAAGTATTATTTAATATATTTTTTAAAATGACAAAATATCCTCCTAGCCACTACTGGCTCTGCTGTTTTTTGCAACTTTACTGCTCTTCCATCTATACCCACACATACATCCACACACATACATCATCTCTGTTGTAGCTGGTCTGGAAGAGCTTCTAAACTTTCCTGCCCAGTTTAGCAACCCATGGAGTTTTCAGGGCTACTTCCTCTGATTGAAAATTATTTCTCTCCTGTGAGCTCTAGCTGGGTCTGACTCTTCTTCATCTCCTGTGGGGAGATTTCCTACTTCAGAGGCTCCTCCTGTCTAATCCTCACTCAGTATTTTTGCTGAGAGAGCGTAGTGGAGGATGAAGAAGTTAGCAGAGGCAGGGAGTTACTGGAATCGGGTGGTAAGGAGCGGCTGGGAGAGTTTATGGTGGTGGTGAGGGGGAGGGGGTTAGAGCAGGAGAAGGAAAGAGGGTTTGAAGAGGACCTAAAGAGAGTAAATAAAGTTGTCAGCCAATGTCTAGGATAATGGTATTACACCAACAAAAATACTTGAATTTCAGTGCTTAAAAGTAGCACAGTGTACGGGAACACTGGAATATAGAAAACAGTAATGCAGTCATGACTCCCTCTTCCCTGACCTTCAGAGTAGCCTCTAAATCTTGGTAACTCAATTGCAGAGACATGCCATTCCACCTAGAGATTCAACTTTCTGAAATATTCTTGGCACAAACCTTGTAATGCTCTGGTTCTGTTTCAAGAAGGAAAGCCATGTACTTACATCATTTATTCACACTGCTGCCAGATTATATTTCTGAAGCACAGCTCTTATCAGGTAGTCACTAATATTTACTGAATATTTGCTATGTGGCAGACACCAGGCTGTCTCTATATTATCTTATTTAATCTTCATAACAACCCTTCAAAGTAGGTACCATTATTAACCCCATTCTGTAGATAGGAATATGGAAGCTTAGGAAAATTAAGTCTCTTGGAAAGGAAATATAGCTACTAAACGGCAGAACTAGGTTTGGAACTCAGATCTCTCTCACTTGACTTGGGTCCTTAACCACTGTTCTTTTTTTTTTTTAACTACTGTTCTTTATTACCTCTTCTGTTCAGAATCTGAGTGAGCATTCAGTAAAGTCTAAGGACTTATCACTTAAGAACTTTACTCTCAACTGCCATTCCAATTTTATTTTCTACTATGCCCCTTCATACATCTGATTTTCAGGGCAAATAGAAGCATTTGCTGAACACCAATATCCCTCAGCAATTCACACTTCCATGCCTTTGTTTATGTAAGAATGTTTTCTCTGTGTCACTGGTTCCAGAAAAAATTAGAAATATTTAAATCGTTGTTTCACACAATAATTGTCATGGTTTTTATTTTTACATATATACAAATTGATTTTTACATGTATACAAATATATACACACATGTATATTTCTTCCCTTAAAATAAACTATTTTCTTCTGAAGTATGTACAAAGATTAAGTGGTTTTGAAATGTATTAGGCCTTTATAAATTGTTTAAAAATCCAAATCCAACAGAATTAGGATTCCAAATAGTAGAAGTCATTTTACCAAAAGTCCAACAAGTCTTTAGGGTCTCCCCTAAAAATTATCTAAAATTTAGATAATCCAAGATTATCTAAAATTACAAAACAAAAAACTATCCAGGACATAAATTTGGCAGTAATCAATCTCCTTTTGTAGGGTGCCTCTCCTCCCAACAGGCATAATTTTTTAAAAAATGAAATATCTGCTGTGGAATAATTTCATGGATTAAAAAATGCTGAGAGAGTTATGTTACCTTGAATGGTCAGTTGATTTGGCTACAGTACAGCTTCAGCTTTTTAAAAAGCTCTCCAGAAAACATAAAGAGAAAGTAACATTTTCCAACTCATTTTAGGAGGCTACCATTACCTTGACAACAGAACCAAAGAAAGGGAGTCCAAAAAAGAAAACTACAAATCAATACTCCTCATAACATAGGTGAAAAAAATCCCCAGCCGGGGAATTTCTGGTAGTCCAGTGGTTAGGACGCCACACTTCTGCTGCATAGGGATTGATCCATGGTCAGGGAACTAAGATTTTGCCTGCCAAGCAGTGGCATGACCAAAAAAAAAAAAAAAATCTCAACAAATATTTAAAAATTGAATTCAATAATATATGATATATAAGACAACATATAAAGAATAACACACCATGATAAAAAAAAAGAGCAAGAGAATTCCAGAAAAATTTCTGCTTCATTGACTATGCTAAAGCCTTTGACTGTGTGCATCACAACAAACTGTGGGAAATTCTTCAAGAGACGGGAATACCAGACCACTTTACCTGCCTCCTGAGAAACCTGTATGCAGGTCAAGAAGCAATAGTTAGAACCAGACATGGAACAATGGACTGGTTCCAAATTGGGAAAGGAGTACGTCAAGGTTGTATATTGTCACCTTGCTTATTTAACTTACATGTAGAGTACATCAAGTGAAATGCCAGGCTGGATGAAGCACAAGCTGGAATCAAGATTTCCGGGAGAAATATCAATAACCTCAGATATGCAGATGACACCACCCTTAAGGCAGAAAGTGAAGAGGAGCTAAAGAGCCTCTTGATGAAAGTTAAAGAGGAGAGTGAAAAAGCTGGCTTAAAACTCAGCATTCAGAAAACTAAGATTATGGCATCTGGTCCCATCACTTCATGGCAAATAGATGGGGAAACAATGGAAACAGTGACAGACTTTATTTTCTTGGGATCCAAAATCATTGCAGATGGTGACTGCAGCCATGAAATTAAAAGATGCTTGCTCCTTGGAAGAAAAGCTATGACCAACCTAGACAGCACATTAAAAACCAGAGACATTACTTTGCCAACAAAGGTCTGTCTAGTCAAAACTGTGGTTTTTCCAGTAGTCACATATGGGTGTGACAGTGGACTATAAAGAAAGCTGAGCACCAAAGAATTGATGCTTTTGAACTGTGGTGTTGTAGAAGACTTGAGAGTCCCTTGGACTGCAAGGAGATCCAACCAGTCCATCCTTAAGGAAATCAGTCCTGAATATTCATTGGAAGGACTGATGCTGAAGCTGAAGCTCCAGTATTTTGGCCACCTGATGGGAAGAACTGACTCATTGGAAAAGACCCTGATGCTGGGAAAGATTGAAGGTGGGAGGAGAAAGGGATGATAGAAGATGAGATAGTTGGATGGTATCACTGACTCAATGGACATGGACACTGAGCAAGCTCCAGGAGTTGGTGATGGACAGGGAAGCCTGGCGTGTTGCAGTCCATAGGGTCACAAATATTCGGACATGACTGAGCAACTGAACTGAAACGAAAACTTAGAATACTCAGTGAAAGAAGTCAATCTTAAAGGCTACATACTGAATGATTCCAACTGTGTGATATTCTGGATAAAACAAAAGTAGGGAGGCAGGAAGATAAGTAGTTGGTTGCCAGGGGGTGGTGGGAAGGCAGGGATGAACAGGTAAAGCTTGGGATATTTTTAGAGTGGTGAAATTATTCTGCATAACATTATGAGTGAATACATGTCATTATACATTTGTCAAAATCCATAGACTAAATATACAAAGAGTAAACCCTAATGTAAACTATGGACTTTGGTTGATAATGATGTATCAATGTTGGCTTACTGATTGTTACAAATAAATGTACCATACTGATTTGGGTGGTTGACAATCAGAGAGGCTGTGTGCAGGGACTGGGTAGGGAGGTGGAAATTCTGTGCATATTTTGCCAAATTTTACTGTGAACCTAAAACTGCTCTAAAAATAAAATGTATGTATGTGTATGTATATATATATATACACACACATATATGTATGTGTATACATGTATTAATACTTTATTTTAAAATAGTATATATATTTCTATATAATTTTATATAGAAATATATTTACATATCCTTTTAAAATTCTAAAAAGTAGGACTTCCCTGGTGGTCCAGTGATTAAGAATCCGCTTTCTAATGCAGGAGACACAGGTTCGATCCCTGGTCTGGGAAGATTCCACACGCCACAGGGCAACTAAGCCTCCATGCTGCAACTACTGAACCTGTGCTTTAGAGCCCACGAGCCGCAACTCCCAAGCCCACACGCCACTACTGAAGCCTGCACACCCTGGAGCCTGCCTCTGCAGCAAGAGAAGCCACCGCAGTGAGAAGCCCGTGCACCAAAACTAGAGACTAGCCCTGGTTTGTCACAACTAGAGAAAGGCTGTGTGCAGCAACAAAGACCCAGTGTAGCCAAAAATTATTCTAAAACATTTATCAGTGTAATCTACCATACTTGTCATAATTGTCCAAAGAAGAAAAAATATATGATCATTATCAACTGATACAGAAAAAGCATGTGATAAAATTCAACATCCATCCATGATTAAAAACTTTCAGCAAACTGGAAATAGAAAAAAACTTACACAAGCTGATAAGGGCATTTATAAAAAATATAGAGTTAACATATCATGAAATGGTGAAAAGCTGGATACTTTGTCCTATGGTCAGGAACAAGGCAATGATGTCCATTGTCACCAGTCCTATTTAGCATCATGTTGGAAGTCCTAGCCAGTGCAGTAGGACAAGGAAAATAAATAAAAGGCATACAGTTTATAAAGGAAGAAATAAAACTTTCTCTATTTGCAGATGATATAACTGTTTACATAGAAAATCCCAAGGAACCTACAAAAACTCATGGAACTGAAATGTGAGTTTAGAAAAGTCACAGGATACAACGTCAACAGAAACAAAATCAATCATGTTTATATATACTAACAATTGTCAAAAGGAAACAAATTTAAAATTATATTTAAAAAAATAAAATAATATAATTTATAATGGCTTCTCTCACAAATTAAATAGTTGAGAATAAATCTGCCAGAACATGTACATAATCTGTATGCTGAAAACTGCAAATGCTGATGAAAGAAATTGAAGCCCTAGATAAATGGAGAAGCATGTCATGTTTATAGATTGAAAAATGCAACATAAAATTCATGTCAATTTTGCCTAAATTGATATAGGCAGGTAGATTTAATGTGATTCTAATAAAAATTCTAGCAGAATTTTTTGAAGAGATAGACAAGCTGATCTTGACATTTATTTTGAAAGGCAAAGGAACTAGAATAGCTAAAACAATTGTGAAGAAGACCACTAAAGTTGGAGGAATTGTATCACTCTATTTTAAGATTTACTTTAAAGCTACAGTAACCAACACAGTGTGGTACTGGCAAGGGCATAGAGACACAAAATAGACAGACAGTCCAGAAACAGACTCACACAAACATGACCAACTGATTTTTTTTCACAAAAGCACAGAAGCAATTAAATGGAGAAAGAATAGTCTTTTCAAAAAATGTTAGAACGACTGAATATTTACATGCCTGGAAAGAGTGGATGGAGACGAGAAGGAGGAAGGAAAGAAGGAAGAAAGAAAGAACCTTGATCTAAATTATATATCTTATACAAAAAAAAAAAAGTTAAAAAATATCCAAATGGAAAGCATATAACTATAAACATTTAGGAAACATAGGAGAAAATATATGTGACCTAGGGTTAGGCAAAGAGTTTTCAGATAGGATGCCAAAATCATGATCCATTTTTTAAAAAAGATAAATTAGACTTCACCAAAATGTAAAACTCTGGAAAAGACACTGTTAAGAGAATGAAAAGACAAACTACAGACTGGGAGAAAATATTACCAAATCACAAAGGACTCGCATTTAGACTATATAAAGAATTCTCAGAACTTAATTTAAGAAACAAACAATCCAACTAAAAAATGGGCAAGGAAGTTGAACAGACACTTTGCCAAAGATACACAGATGGCAAATAAGCACATAAATCATATTCAACATCATTAACTATTGGGGAAATGCAAATTAAAACAGCAATAAGGTACAACTGACTAAGAAATAAACGATGGCTAAGAAAAAACCTCTAACAATACCAAGTTCTGGAGAAGATGCAGAGCATCTGGAATACATTGTTGGTGAGAAAGCAAAATGGTAAGCCCACTCTAGAAAACAGTTTGGTAGTTTTATAAAGTTAGATATATAATCTAGAAATCCCTTTCCTGGGTATTTACCCTAGAAATAAAGACTTGCATTCACTCAAAAACCTGCACAAAAAAGTTTTTTTAGCAGCTCTACTCATAATATTAAAAAATAAAGTGCAAATAACCCAAATGTATTTTGGCAGGTGAATAAACAGTGATGGGATGGAACTCAGGAACAAAAAAGGAGAGAACTACCGATAAGTGCAGCAATAATATGGATAAATCTCAAAAACATTATGCAGCATGAAAGAAGTCAAACACAAAAGAATATATACTATATAATTCCATCGATCTGAAATCCTAGAAAAAGCAAAGCAAATTTATAATGACAAAGCAGATCAGTGGTTGACTGGGGATTGACAGCAAAATGGCAGGAAGAAGCACTTGGGAATGATGGAAGCTTTTGTTATCTTGATCATGGTGGTGGTTACATGGATATAAACATTTATCAAAACTCAGAATTGCAATATTCACATCTCATGACCCAGCTAGCTCACTTTTAGGTATAGTGATGTTTCTCAAACTGCTGGTAGAGATCCATCATTATAAATGAATCATTAAGTTAATCTAGTGTGTCTACTCAGAGGGACCCTAAAACTAATGAAGCTTAAGCTTCAGGACCTCTCACTTGCAAAGCTTCTTACAATACCTGGCTAATATACTTTTATTCATAATTTTGTATTTTTTTCTAAAGAGAGTGCCCAAATTGTATAAACTTTAGTCCCCACAAAACCTGGATCTGCTTCTAAATCATCAGAATTTTTTAAAAAATGAAATGGAATAGAAAATATGAAAGCTTTTTGTGAAACTTTTTGTTTCCATTTATATCATGGATCATGACATAAAAATGTATTTCTTGCCAGCATTTGTATTAAAAAAGAAAAGTTTGGAAACGTCTTGCTGTGAAGCAACCTAGGCACAGATACAGAAGGACATATGTACACATGTGATACAGGACTGTTTGTGAGAATAGATGTTTGGAAATAACCTCAATGTCCATCAGTATGAGAATAAGTGAATACATATGGTAAGTGTACGTAGTGGAATTCCTTATAGCTAAAAGGAATGAACTAAAGGTATGTGCATCAGGCTAGATGACTCTTACAAACACAGTATTATGTTAAAAAAAAAAAAGCAGAGGAAGGATACCTAACACATGATATTGTTTACATAAAGTTTAAAACAATCCAAAAACCAATACTATGGTGAATGTGTATTATTTCGAGGTATAGTCATGTCTATATATATATATATATATATATATATATATATATAAAGCACTAAAATGTACATGAGGCTAACTAAAAACAAATGCAGGATGGGATAGTTGTTACTTATAGCAAGGAAGAAGGGAGAGAATGATGTGAGGGTACACCCAGGGATTCAATTTTACATGCAATTTTAATTTTGTTTTTAAAGAATAGATTTGAGACAAATGAGGAAGAGTGTTAAAATTTCACAAGGCTGATTGGTGGGTATGTGGATTTTTGCTGTGTTATTCTGATTCTTCTCTGATTGCATTGTATTCCACATGCATATTGTTGTTGACATTGATAATGAGTGTATTATTTCATGTGTGTAGTGTGGGTATTTACACACCTTATACCACTTAAGCTGCTGATCACTTTATGAAATAAGGACAGAAATTATTATCCCTATTCCATAGGAAAGGAATCTCTGAGACTGCAGGATAATTTATTAACAACTGGATTGTGGGGGTGCTTCCCAGGTGGCACTGTGGTGAAGACTCCACCTGCCAGTGCAGGAGATGCAAGAGATGCAGGTTCAATCCCTGGGTCTGCAAGACCCTCTGGAGAAGGAGATGGCAACCCACTCCAGTATTCTTGCCTGAGATATCCCATGGACAGAAGAGCCTGGCGGGCTACAGTCCATAGGGCCACAGAGTTGGTCAGAACTGAGCATGTAGGCACACATAACTGGGGACTCAGCAGTTCCTTGCTTAGCCTAGATTTGCATGGAAGTCCACTGGAGAAATTCCCTTCAAGCCCAGGTGACTTGACCCCCCTCATTGACCACCTCCAAGCTTGGAAGGCACTTACTTAGTGAGGGGACAAATTGCATTAATAATAGCTAAATGTTCCCTCAAAAGTCATTCTGAAGTACCAGAAGGGACTTCCAGGAATGATACTCAGGTGATGGATACACATTTACAGCCAGTTTTTAGAAGGTGAAGGCAGTTTCTTTGACTACACCCCACCCCCGTCCCCACTGGCTCACTCAGTGACTTTGGACAAATCACTTAACCTCTCAGTACTTAACATTTACACGCCTGTAAACCGAACGTGCAATATGCATCATTACTCATTCCGGCTGGTGCAGAACCCAATTTGAAAATTAGGGACCGATTTATAGTGGATCCTAAGTAACAACATCAAATTTTCAACACAGTATATTTTCTGAGCCCCCTCCATTCCTCATTATTTTTCACTCTCATTTAAATGGCAGTGGCTATTTTAAAGGAGACTGAGTTTATACTTTTCAATGATCCATAACTTTCAAATCACTAAGGTAAGAATGGTTTTTGCTGTTAAAAAATTAAAGCCACGCCTAACTAGACAGCAAAAACTGGGTATCTTCTATTGCCCTTTTTGTCTGTTCTGGCTTTGAAGATTTTGGGAGAAAGCAGTTTGCTAACCAGAAGTTTTAGGATTTTATTTCAGTACTGATAATAATGCTTTGATGAGAATGCTTTAGGTTATGAGTATCATGTTGAGGAAGAAGAAAGGCACTGCGCAGCTCCAAATCCAGGAAAGTTGGGAAAGATAAACTTGGGAGCCGGTGACTGCCAGCGCGCCGGGCCAGTTCCCCACCCGGGTTGTGGGTCGGGGTGGCGGTGATGTCTCGCTGACCCCTGGAGGTTCTGGCAAAGAACCGGAGCCCCCTCGCGGCCGAACTGCCCGCAGAGGCCACAGGTCCCTTTAAGGCGTCCCGCGGGCAGGGACCTGGGAGCTAAGGGGGCGGGAGGAGGGCTCGCGAGCGCGCGCCACGTGATTCGGCTGCCGAGTTGGTTCGCGAGTTTGACAGAAGTTTGAATTGGACTCGGGGGCTTTCTGCAGCCGGCCGGGCAGAGCGGCGGCCGCGGCCTCGGAGAGCGCGAGCAGCAGCGCCCCCCGCGACCCACCCAGCCAGCCTGGATCCCGGGCGGCCGACGGCCGCTCCAGCTTCGGTACCGCCCGCTTCGCGCGCCGCGGGTCAGCAGCCCTCAGCCCCACCACAGTCCCCGCAGCCCCCACAGCCCCCGCGCCGCGCCCCGGTCCCGCTGCGCCAGCATGTCCTCGACGGAGAGCTCCAGCCGCACCGCGGACAAGTCGCCGCGCGAGCAGGTACTCCCCTCACGCCCCTGAGGCTCCCTCTCGCCTCTCCTTCTCTACTGGGGTGTCAGGCCGACCCTTATTCCGCCCCTTCTCCCTCATGTGAGTGGCAAAAAGGGGGCAGCGCCCTCTCGGTCCTCCACCGCTCTGACCCCGGGCGGGCTGTGTCTCTGCAGGTGGACCGCCTGCTCGTGGGGCTGCGCTGGCGGCGGCTGGAGGAGCCGCTGGGCTTCATCAAAGTTCTCCAGTGGGTGAGTCGCAGCCCCAGCCGAGGGCTATTTCGGGAGCCTGGACTGTGACGCTGACCCTAAGCAATGTGGCCGGAGTTGGGGGGTGGGGTGGAGAGGTGCTGCGGCTGGCAGGGCGGAAGGGTGGGGGGCGGCGACAGGTGGGCGGGGGAGGGGCGGGCTGGGGTTGCTTCTCCAGCACTTGGTGGCAGGACAGTGAGGAACGAGGCATGCGGAGTCCCGGATTCAGTCCTTCTATGTGCAAGGAGCCTTTGCCCAGGGCGCTCACATTTCACCCGGGCGAGAGGACCCGGGTGTAACCTTTCCAGAACTCTGATCCTGCACATACCACTCCTGGCTGGCCGAAGGGGGGAGGAGGACAAGGGGGACGAGGAAAGCTGCGGAGGGCAGAGGAGGGAAGGAGGCAGGCGACGGGTACCATCCTGTCCCCAGACCTGCCAGGGCCTGACTGATCCTGAAGGTGGACTCCAGGGACAGGGTCCTGGCTGGCAGGCCTGCTCTGTTGAGATCACTAGAGTAATCTGCGTTGCTGTAACTGTGGGAGCATGTGCTTGAATGAATGAATGGATTTCATGGCTCTGGGATGAAATAAAAGAAAAGAAAAATAAGACAATAAAAGTAAGCCAAAACGTGCCTTGTAGACTAAGATAGAACATCGAGCTGGAAAGCTGGGGCCTTAGGTTACAGACCTGGACCTGCCTTTTCTGCCTACTTGACCTTGGCAAAAATCTCTTCTTTGGGCTTCAGTTTCCAATATTAATCAAATGTTGATCAGACCATCCCTAGGGTCCCTTTCTGCTCTAAATGGGTTGGCATGCTAGAACATTATCCTTGATTAGACTTATTCTGTGACCTTGAAGAAATCATTTGCCCAGGGCCTCAGTTTCCCTGTAGTGATATGGGGGAAACACCATCTCCTGCCTGACTGGTACTTTGAGACCTTAGCATGTTCTCTGTCCTTCCCAGTGTATAAATTAGGAACCTGGACAGGTGCAGTCAGTCTTTCAAATTATAAAGACCTGTCGGGAACATTTAGCACACTATCACAGAAGAGATTTGTTAGACAATCCGCCCACCAAATGGTGTGTGAATAACTTAATTAATGTGCTTTCAGCACAAAATTCAGCTGGGGAATAAGTTACCATTAATACTGAGGAGGATTGAGTTCTAAAGGGCTTTTAACTCGCTGGAGACAAGAGTTAACACTGTGTCATTGATTTGTAAATCATCCTTTGGATGAGAATCATCAGATCTGGAATTTGGGAGCAATAGTGCATTTGGGGTTATCTTCCGATATCTGAGACGGTGACTGGGGCTACAGGCCAGCCTGGGGAGCTCCCAAGTGCAAACTCTGGGACCTAGTGGGGACTTTCCATCTCCCTTCTGCCTCAAGAGCATTTGGAAGGACTGCTCACTGAGCTCTTTCACCTCTCCTCACTTCCCTGCTCTGACTCACCCCTTGAGTACCTGAGGGGGCCATGGAAGAGTGATCTTAAGGCTCCATGTGTCTGCTATCCAGAGCTGGGGAGCCATTATGAGCAATCCGGAGGAGCAGAACCAGAAATAAAAGAGTACAGTTTTATCATTAAACTAGACAATTGGATCTAAGGGAAATTTGAGAAAGACTGTCAAGGGATGAGGGAAACAATGAGGTTATTAGACCACGGAATCATCCTCCATGGGGGGGATTCTGAAAGGCTTCTTTCTTCAACCTTTCTATCCTTTTCCCAACCCTCCCCCAGCCAACACCCATAACATTTCTGTAAGGCTGCACAAAGTAATGCCTGGTCTCGTCCACAGTCAGCTCTGATTCCTAGGAGTTAAAACCTGTTTGACTTTTAAGATCCTCAATTTCTTAGAGAGGAAGTTATGCTTTTCTCTCATAATATTCAATCCAGGAGTCCATGGCTAGGCTCTGAACTCAGCTTTCATTCAAAGGGTAGCCCCATAATAGACATGCTTTGCTTTCACTGCCATCCTGGTAACCTGAATTCAGAGTGAGTTTCACTTGCCCTGAGTCTCTCCAGGCGAACACAGGAACTGGCCCCAGGAACCAGCACCAAAATGACAGTGAAAATATCATTTGGGACTTTTTGCATATTTCCTGCTTGGAGGGATCAAATACTCCTGTCTCTCGACCAGAGGAAAAAAACACCACACACAAAACTTGCAGTTATTGTAAAGATAACTGAAAACTCTGTTGTCACTATTACCAAACAAGCAAAGCTTTTACTGGAATCCTGGTGAGATAAAGTAATGTTATTCTTCCATTAGCATATCTTTTAAAAATTTTAAAATGAACTAATCTCACCTAAATTTCAGTTCTGGGGTCTCACTGAGTCTACACTAAGCTAGGCAAAGAACATGGACATATACCAATTATTGGAAGACTAGTTTTTCTCAGATTTCTAGCTATGGAAGCTGGGGTAAGTGATGAAATCTTCATGGATCTCAGTTTCTTATCTGTAAATGAGGGTAAGGTACATCTCATGAGCTCTCTGGAAAGATTACAGAAAGTAATATGTGTAAAGCATTGGAGCATTTGAGAAGACCATGGTGAGCCTGGCAGTCCAAGAGGTATTCAGTAAGTGTTGGTGCCCAATCCTCTCCTTCTCCCTAAATTTCACTTATTTGGCTCTGGGGTCTTGGTAGTGAAAATAAGGTATTTCAATAAATATGGAGAATTCAAAAGCACTCCATCAGAGTTCGTAACAACCAATGAGATGATTGTGGGAATAGGCTTTGTGGGAGAACATGTCTTCCTTGTGCTCTGCGCCAAGTGGAAATGTTAGTGTTCTCAGGACTGACAAAGGTTATCACCAAAAAGCAAGTTTGCACCAAAGTGGAGCCTCACCCTTAAACTAGCAAGGTTATTCTGACATCTTTCCAAAAGAGATGCAGAGGCAGGAGGAAGAGGGAAAGGAGGAGGAGGAGAAGAGTTTATGACCACCACTGTTCCCAGCAAAGCAGGTCCATGAGGAGGAAGGGTAGTTGGTATCAGAGCCCTGGAGATGCCCCTTGTCTCAGGGTTTCCATCTTTCCTTGGCTTCTGTTCTTTATGCCCAGCTTGGTGCTTAGTAACTTGGTGCTTGCTGGTCTTCTGCACTCTTCCCTGTGGCTCAGTCCCCTGACACAGTTCAGGAAGAAGGCATATCTGGTGCAGAAAGGTGGAAGGAGCTGGGAAAGTGTCTTTCTCTGATCCTGTTTCCCAAGGTGCACAGCTACTTCCTCCCTCTTTGCAATCCTCCCTGCACAGAGTGGAGATCTTTTTTCAGCCTTAATAATTCTGTGATCCTGGGTTATGTTTTGGCTTTTATTTGAGCGTGACTCCTTTCTGGGTGCAAACTCTTGAGAGCAGGCACTGGTCTCATTCATCTTGGATTCTGCAGCGTCTGGCACAAAGTAGATGCTCGATAACTCTTTGTTGATTAATGAATGGATGACATAGAGCACTGAACCGGCAATCGGGAGTTGTGAATTCTAAGCCTGGCTCTCACATTGGCTAAATGTGACCTTGGGGAAGTCACTTAATCTTTTGGGACTTCAGTTTCCACCTCTATGAAATGAGACTATTGCGCTTGATAATCTCTGAGATCCTTTTTGCTCTGCTGTTCTGTGAACCTGAGAGATTTTCCCAAGATTCCACTGTCCATTCACTTAATAACAAACTGTCATCTGTTATCTGACACCTTCTGACTGTGTTGTTCTGATTTAACCATATATTCTGGTTAATAAAATTATATAAGGTGTTTAGAGACTCCTGACTTTCAAAGAATCAGAACAGAAGAGAATACAGTTAATACTAAAGTTACTATGGGTATATTTTGCCCATGGAGGAATCATAAAGCAGGGTTCAGGATTTTTAGAACCTCAAGGCTGTCTTCTGGACATAGCAGAACTTTCTGCAATGATGGAAAAGTTATATAATCTGTGTGGTTCAGTATGGAACCTGCTAGTCACATGTGGCTAGTGAGCACTTGAAATGTGGATAGTGTGACCAAGCCACTGAATTTTAAATGTTATTTAATTTTAATTAATTTAAATGTAAATAGCCACATTTGGATAATTGCTTCCATTGTGGATACTGAAGCTCTAGGGTAGGAGCTCCATGAAGACAGAGATTTTGTTTTTCTCTTTTGTTCACTAATAAGTCATATTGCCTAGAACAATGCCTGGGACATAGTAGATGCTCAATAAATGACATCTTTCTGTAGCTGGTCAGGAGTGCCAGTCAAGAGAGTGCTGGTAAAACAGAAGGCTCCATAACTAATTGTTCATTGCCCCAGGTGAGAAGTACCAACTTTTAGGGGGTCCTATGTAGAGCCACTCACTAACTGCCGACAGTAAAAATATATCCAACTGTCTGCCCTTCCTAGGGTGGTACGTCCTAATTGTGTCCAGTTCTGGACACCAGAAGCTAAGAGGAACAAGAAACTTCCATGAGGACTCAGAGAACCACAGAGCTGACAAAAGATTAGAGAATCCTTATGAGGATGAGCTAGAGAAGTGCCACGGTTATGCCAGGGAGGCAACTTGGAGTATGTAAAGGTAATGATGCAGAGGTTTTGAGTGACTTCTCTTCAGTTCTGTCAAGAAGATGTGCACACAGGGGGTCTACTGTGGCCTCTGTAGTTTAAGTCAGATCAGGAGGTTATTCAGGCACTGGAGAGAGATTATACTGTCTCCTTTCCTGGAGGTGTGTTAAGATGGAGACAATTCTTGTTTGTTCAAATTAAACCTCCTGGAAACAGAGAGGTACCCATTATGACCTTTAGAGAGGGGTCAACAGCTTCAGCCTGGAGAAGATCTGCCAGGCCAGGCGATGCAAGGCGGGGCAGTGGCACCGGACACCACCCAGGGCCAGAGCGCAGCTGCTGGCAAACCCAGCCAAGAGCACATGGAGAGAGCTGCCCTCAGAGTGAGAGAACCACAGGGCTGGAAAACGCCTTTGGGTGGCCTGCTCCAAACCTCCTGTTTTACAGACAAGGAAACTGAGACGCAGAGAACAGAACGGCTTGTTAGAGGTTGCTGGCTCCATAGTGACAGGACCAGGACTAGGACCCAGATTTCCAGACTCCTAACCGAGGTCTCTTTTCCTTCCATAACACTATCGAGCATTAGCGAGATACCATGCCCACAGCTCTATTCTATCAACTCTGGATTCAGGGTGGGGGTGTGAATTAGCTGTCCTCTAGGTAATTCATGTCTGAGATACTGAATCACAAAGCAACACACAAAAAGTGAACAATTAACAGAATAAGCTCACTGCTTAACACAAAGGATTATATCAGGCACAAGCCAATGGTAAGAACACAGGAAATGGGGTCTCCACAGATGATGTGGGAGAATAAGAAATTCCAATTTCTCACCTCCTTTTCTCACCAAAGTATGTGTCCCCAAGAAGAAATTAGAACACTGTAGGATGAGGAAATTCCATTTCACTCAAGATAGGAGGTTTAGTAACATGTGATGAAAGGTGAAGAGGAAAACAATTCAAGTAATCTGAAATGCCTTTGGTTCTCAACACCGAGAAATGGCAGCATCAACAGATTATAAAGTGAAACACCACTGGGGAAATAGCAAAGGCTGATAAGGCAAGTGGAGGATACTTTTCTCTGGGTTTGAGCCAGGACTGCCAGCATCAACTCAGCCAGCACTGTTGCTGAAGGAAAGGTGCCTTTAGGGGAAGAGAAGTTAGCTGGTGGTACTGTGGGACAGCAGCCCGGCCCCTGCCCCCTTGGCCCCTCTGAAGGCTTGGCAGAAGTGGTCCCCTCCAGCTATATCTCCACTGAGGCAGGAAGTCACTGTAAGTTAGCAAGAAGGTGATGACAAGATTGAATGATGCCTTCAAAGGAGAAATGGAAAGAATTTCATGCAGGCCTGATTTAGGTTGGCACAGGGGAATTTCTAGGATGCCTCTCCCTTGGGGAGGAAATTCAAATGCACCTTTGAGATAGAAGTTTCCAAAGCCTAAATTGCTTTGTTTTAGCCATCATCTTAAGGAGGCTATCTGTGGTCTCCAATGTTACATCCAGTGGGGAGACCTAGAAACTGCCCATTTCTCCCTCTTCATTTCCCTCCCAGGTACCAGTCAAAGTCAACCCTATGCATTTGGCCATTTGGTCCAGCATCCTGGGCAGTGAACAGAGCACCCTGAGGCTGGGAGACCAACAGAAGCCATGGGTCCCTGGCCAGAAGGGACTTGATTAAAGGGACTCCTGGGAATGGCTACACACTCCAGTATTCTGGAGTGGTATCCAGTGAATCTCCAGTATGCCTGGAGATTCCATGGACAGAGGAGCCTAGTGGAGTACAGTCTATGGGGTCGCAAAGAGTCAGACGTGACTGAGCGACTTTCATTTTCGCTTTCACTTGGCCCCATCCCATATCTGCACCTGCTAGGAGTGAGAGAGTAGTTCAGAGGGATAGATCTTGGCCAGTTGAGACCTTCTGACTCTTAAACGGGCTTCACTCTCCCTCAGCTCTTTGCTATTTTCGCCTTCGGGTCCTGCGGCTCCTACAGCGGGGAGACAGGAGCAACGGTTCGCTGCAACAACGAAGCCAAGGACGTGAGTGCCATCATTGTTGCATTCGGCTATCCCTTCAGGTGAGCATGAGCTGATTCTGACCCAGCACACCCTCTCTCATTGGATTGGCAGGACCTGCGTGGTCTCTTCCTCCTCCAGAAACCTAAAGACCTTTTGTTGTGTGCCACTCCAGTTTCAAATAGAATTACAAGGCACAGGTGCTTCCTGCTCTTTAGGAATTTCAGACACACTCGCCAGAGAAAAATATAAGGGAAACTCAGATAAATCCTTGTTTTAATAATGTTCCAGTCCATGAATAACCAATAGCAGGTAATGACAGCTCCTACAGAAAGAACCCTACTGTGTGGGGTGGAGACTTATAGGAGTCTGGACTAGTTGGGCAAGTCTCTTCTACCCTCGGCAGCCTCCTCCCTGCCTTGAAGGTAAGGAAGCTTGTCAGTACTCAGATCCTGAAGAGCTGAAGGGGGATGCTCACCTGTACCAACAGAATACAAGGAGGCACACCTTGACCAGGAGGTAGAAGGGAATACTCTTTCCTGGGTATCTAGGAGCTTAGAGAAGGGGGAGCCCAAGTGTTCAGAGGGGAATAGGGACAGGGCTCACCTCTTCAGAAATTTCTAGTAGCAGCATCCAAGTTAGATCAGCTGTCTCTTGAACATAATAGTGTGTTTGTTCTCCTCTCTTGATTTGGTCTAATGTAGTCTCACTGGGGGACTTAAAGTCTGAGAATGGGTAATTCCAATCTTAACTTGGGCACAGTGCTTTCCCAGGGGCAGGATGAAGCTCATTCCCCTGATGGTTTGGCTGAGAGAAATAGATGAACTATATATATTGTGGTTATGACCTAAAGGGTCCTAGAGATACTTGGCAATACAGGGTCACCGTGTCTGGGCAGGGTGCATGAGTGTGGGGTGGTGACTGAGCGGGAGGTAGAGTTTGGCCAGAATTCCAGGGAAATTCCTATCTTGACTGCAAGGTTCCCTCCAGAAACTTTCTTCCCTACATGCCCCTCTCTCGGCTCTGCAAGAGTCCTTGGGCGAGAACGGGGGCAGGATTACCCCTGGGGCACGGAGAGCCTGCTGCTTGCACAGGGGGAGGATTGCCCTGAGCTCAGGGCTGGCTTCCTGCCACCTGCAGGTTGAACCGGGTCCAGTATGAGATGCCCCTCTGTGATGACGAATCCACCTCCAAGACCATGCACCTCATGGGAGATTTCTCTGCCCCCGCTGAGTTCTTCGTGACCCTGGGCATCTTTTCCTTCTTCTACACCATAGCTGCACTCGTCATCTACCTGCGTTTCCACAAACTCTATACGGAAAATAGGCGCTTCCCACTGGTGGTGAGTGGGCACAGCCAGGAGGGATGGGGTGGGGAGGAGATACTGTACGTCCTAGGCTGAAGACAAGCGTGGCGGCTTTCCTGGGTCCCTGACGCTTCAGGTGAACCTCCTCGACCTCCCTACCAGCTCTTTGCTGTTGGTCCCTTTGGGTGCTGGGGCTGCCAGGTCCTTGGGCCTGTGGAAGGCCCATGTCCCAGACCTCTGTGTCTACCGACTTCCCATCACTTGCTCTGCTCAGAGGAGGCACAACAGCTTCAAGAAGTAGGCTCTGGAGTCAGATTTGCTTGGGTTCAAACCCTAGCACTGTCCCTTACTAGCCACATGCTCTTGACAAATTATTTAGCTCTCTAAATGTCAGTTTCCTCGACTAGAAAATGGAAAGAAAACAATAACTATCTCACCGTTTTGGAAGGATAAAATATCTGGTATAAAAATATCTAGTATATAGTTAGCCTCCATAGCTGCTAGCTATTATTAATACTATTTCCCCTTTGCTTTATCCTTATCCTAGGCATGCAAGGTGGAAAGGGTGCCTTAGGGGATCCCCACTTATCTCCCGTGGTCTGCCCTAACTCTGCCACCAGGTGTAACTGAGCAATGGTGATCAAAGCAAAGGCTGGCGAAGGGGAGAGTGGTGCGTTTAGGCTGCTTGGCTTTAGGGCTGACACTGACCAATAGATGTCTTGTTCCCTGACCTCAGTTCTGAGGGCATGGGCAAGGGTAGCCCTGTCTGGCAGGATTCTCATGATGGAAGATTCCTCAGAATGATCTAGGCTCCCTGAGGCTCTAGGTGTCCGACAGGATGGGAAGAGGCAGCTGTCCTGGGACCCCAGAATCACATACATTAGGGCAAGAGGAAAAGAAGTGCAGAATCATGGAGTCCTTTCTGACTATTTCCTGTCCCTCTGCTCCTCCCAGGACTTCTGTGTGACTGTCTCCTTCACCTTTTTCTGGCTGGTAGCTGCAGCTGCCTGGGGCAAGGGCCTGACTGATGTCAAGGGGGCCACACGGCCATCCAGCCTGACCGCCGCCATGTCTGTGTGCCATGGAGAGGAAGCAGTGTGCAGTGCCGGGGCCACACCCTCCATGGGACTGGCCAACATCTCTGTGGTGAGAGTTGTGGCCACTGATGGGGTCTGGGGGAGGCAGCCCTGTCCCTGATGCCCAGGCCAGTCACAGCAGTAGGGGCTGAGAAGAACAGAGAGGGTGTCCCCACAGCTGGTATCCCCAGCACCTGCAGCCAGCACATCCCCTCTACTTCATGCTGCCTGCTGGCCCCTGGCTGACCCCAAGGGACATTTGGGAAGGGCCACTCAACCTCCCGTTTCTTCCCCCTTCTGCCCTCTGCCTCCCACTTCCCTCTGTTCTCCCCCACTCCTGGCATGCTGTCTGTGACCACCTCCCACTCTGCCTGTCTCTTTATGTGTGTGTGTGTGTGCACACACAAGCACATGAAGACAGCGCCTAGGGCTTTGATGGGACTCAAAGCTGGGAGCTGACCCAGACTGTATGAGAAGGAGCTCCAGGCTGGAAAAGAGTTTTGGGCAGTGGTGGGTCCAGCTGGTATGCATGTATTGGCCACCTTAGTTGTTAGAACATCAAAATATCTCTATATCAGTTGGTAAATAGCTGAGGCCTCGAGTTTTGCAAATGCACCCCTGTCATCCCAGCCACCTCAGCCCTGCCCTGGGAAGCTTTGGCTTAAACATCCCCAGATAGAGACCTGGGTTCAATCCCTGGGTTGGGAAGATCCCCTGGAGAACGGAAAAGCTACCTACTCCAGTATTCTGGCCTGAAGAATCCATGGACTATACAGTCGCAAAGAGTTAGACACGACTGAGAGACTTTTACTTAGGGAAATCTCTCCCTGAAAATGGTCAAAACATCCCCAAGGCCCAGTAACTGAAAGGTTTAATGGCTGGTACACCAGGGAGCTTTCTAGATCCTGCTGGAATCTTGATGATAGGTTCCACCTCCCCACACCGCACCCCCCAGATTGTACTGTAAAAATGTTCACATACAGTGAAGTTGAAAGAATTTTTACAATGAACACCCACACACTAATCAACTAGCCTGCAGCAGAGGCTGGTTCTCAGAGGCTGTGAGGGTATGTATAAGACCCCAAGGAAGATGCCTGGGTCCATACCAGCCAAGGAAGAGGCTGGTACCATTAACATTTTACTAGACTTGCTTTATCATGTATCTATCTGCCTCTGTTCATCTATCAATCCATCTTATTGTTAATGCATTTCAAAGTTAATTGCAGACATCGTACACCTCCCCTAAATACTTCCTGCTGATAGTTTTTTAAGTATTTTGAATAAATATTTGGATAGAGCCAGCTGGCTGGCTGCCCTGGGAAAGGAGCACCTTGGACAGCTCTGGCCCTGCCCACCCAGGAGGCCCCAGGGATGCTGGGCTAGGCGCCATGAAAGCCCTTGCTCTTTGCTTTGCTTTGCATGGTGCTCCACTCCAGGAATCACATTCTCCCAGCGACCAAGCCACAACTTGGGTGCATGCTGCAGACAGAGTTAGATACCTTCATCAGAGAGCCCCTCAGTGGGTGATGGCCCTAAACCATGCTTCTACAGCCAGTCCTCTGTCTTTTAGTCCTTCTAACCCTCTGTGCCTCCCTCCCCCCAACCTCACACAGGCATTCCCCCTCCTGGTTCCCACAGTGCCTTCCTTCCTATTCTCACGACCTCCCTCCTCCCCCCACCATGTCTTTGCAGCTCTTCGGCTTTATCAACTTCTTCCTGTGGGCCGGGAACTGTTGGTTTGTGTTCAAGGAGACTCCGTGGCATGGGCAGGGCCAGGACCAGGGTCAGGGCGCCAGCCCGGAGAGCGCAGCTGAGCAGGGAGCGGTGGAGAAGCAGTAAGCAGCCCCCAGCTACTCCCGAACAGGACAGCACCTCTTCAAGCACCTCCGGCTTCCAGGACCTCCCTCTTCCTTCTCCTCCAACTTCCCTCCCCCATCATTCTGGGCTTTGAGACGTCTTCACTGATGGGCAGGCACCAGCTGTCGGAAACCTGGGCAGCCCTCCCAGTGCCTTCCTATCCCTCCTCTTCCTGGAGTCCCAGATGGCAGGAGCTCAGTGCTTCTTGTCTACTGCCTGGACCCAGGCATCTTCCTTGGGGTCTTATACGTACCCTCACAGCCTCTGAGAACCAGCCTCTGCTGCAGGCAAGGGTTGGGGTCAGGAGACCTGAGACTGGTTCCTTGCTGCCACTTCTATCAATCTGTCCAGCTTCAATAAAAGTGGGGGGAGGGGAAATTGGCTGGCAGCCTTCTCCCTGCTCCCTTGCATGGAGGGCCCACCAGTGGTTTAGTGACCTCTCTTCAGTGGCTGTCATCAAGGCCCCATGTCTGCACTGACCTGACATCAGTCTGAGCTCAGTATGTTCCCCACTCCCTCCTCTGGCCGCTGTTTGCCCACAGAGTCCATCATGTTTGAACCCAGGAGGCTGACTTGCCTAGAAAACAGCCTTCCAGAGGGTCCCAACTGCAACTGAGTTGCAACTTCAAGAAACAGTAGCCAGAAACTTGCTGGGGAATCAGTTTTTTCTATTCCCTTAGTTCTCCCACCCCTCCCTGCTGGGGCGCTTTCCACCAACACTCTCAACTCCTACTTGCCCCAGAAACTCTTTACCTTTCTCCCTGTCCTCCTCCTTGGGCTTGTCTTACACTTGGGATGCAAGATGAGGGGGCTAGGAGGCTCTCTGTTTCAGCCCTCCCCACCTCCTGCCTTTCTGTCCACCTCCTTTCCCCAGCCTCTTGGATCTGAAGCAGTCAAGATACTTTTCTGAGTCTGTTCAGGCCTTCCTTTGATTTCTGTGGGGCCAGCTAGCAGCTTTGGAAAGAGGAAAAAGGACCATCATGAGTCTAAGCTGCCCCAGGGCCCCGGGACATGGGTGGATGGGCCCACTTCCCCTTCACTCTCTTCTCCTTTTTTTTCTCCTCCCTGCTCCTTCTCTGGACCCTGGTTCACATTTCCCTTTCTCACCTTTATGAAAGAATATGCCCTCTCACTTTGCCCTCCATTCCTCCTCTGTCTCCTCATTTTTTCCAGGCTCTATCCCCCCACCCCTCACCCCCACCTCAGTCCAGGGCAGGCCGATGCTATTGGTGCTTCTTCATTTCGGGACCCAGTTCCATATTTGTCCTTGGTTGTGTCTCCTCTTCCCGATACCTCCTTCAGTCCCTCTCTGGACCCCAGGGCCCAAGAGTCACCGCTGACTGGATAAGGGCCATCTGCCTCCCATGCCACTCAAAATGTTTCAGTCTGCCCTGGTCACAGAGCTGCCCAAGGGAGATTGACAAAGGCAGAACCCAGCCATTTTCCAAACCAGGGCCAGTTAGCCCATCTTGTCGTCCCAAAGGTGGATGTGTCCTGTGTGTTTCTCCTCAGGACTGAGTCAACCCCTCCAACCTCCTCACCTTCCTCAGCACCCTCCACAGTAACATGTGCATTACTGGGGAACCCAGGTGGCAGGACCTTTGACTTTGGGCCAATCTTTTGGGTCAGAGTTTCCCTGCTTGATAGGGGAGTGTGAGATTTATATCTTCAAACGCCCCAGAATCCTTCAGTGAAAAATTAGTTTTGTTTTTTTTTTAGCTTTTGGGGAATGGATTTGAGGAGGGAAGCTGGGAGATGGGGATGAGGGTATTTCTAAGTCTGAACCTCTCTCTGTCCTGAGCTGTCCCCATGATTACTCAAGGAAAAGGTGGGACAGCTTTGCCTACAGCTCGAGACACAGAGAACAAAGGGGTTCCTTCATTTTTCTTCAAGCTGGCCCCTGTGAGGGTCTGTGAGCAGCTTCTACTGGAACTATGTTTGATTCTGTGTACATATTTATAATTTATCTGAAATGTGATGGATAAAGTGTTCTCATTTGGGGGGGCCTAAGTTACTAATTGGCCCTTTAGCTAGGGAAGGGGGTGGGTAGGTATACACTCCTGCCAAGGACTCCTAGCCCAGAACTCTCCCTTAGGCCAAGAAGCCTCTTTTATCGTCTTCAAGTGGCTGGCTTGTTCTCAGTCAGAAGAGCCTTGATTTAGGCTATGGCCTCTCTCTTCATGGCCATCCTAAAAGGAAAGGCTGCTTCACCTCATTACCTTCAGAGGGCTGGACTGTCCTCAGAGGACTCATGTTCCCTCCAACCAGGGCTGGCATCACCACTTTGCCTAGTGGGGCCTGAGGTAGGAGAAGGTGTCTGGTTTCTCCAGCTGCTGGGAGGAGGCCAGCAGGCAGGGCACTTGCCTTTGCCCTAGTAAATTCTGACCCTGCCAGGATGCCCACCTCGGACCTTTTCTGAACACGAGTTCCCTCCACGATCATGGTCGTAGATGTCCTTCTTCTGGGATTGCAGATCAGGGGCGGGGGGCGAATGTTGCATGTTGTTTTCTGGTG
Source organism: Cervus canadensis (assembly GCF_019320065.1). Taxonomy (NCBI): domain Eukaryota; kingdom Metazoa; phylum Chordata; class Mammalia; order Artiodactyla; family Cervidae; genus Cervus; species Cervus canadensis. Next base: position 32,817,012 of record NC_057387.1, on the reverse strand, counting down.
CTTGTCATTATACACATGAATAAACAATGCTTTAAGCATTTGCCATGAAGGAGCCAAGAATGTAGCCCTTATGGGGATTTTTTTTCCTCCTCCCCTTGCTTTAAGTTCTTGGACAAATATCAGCATTTTCAACCAAAACATCATTCTACTCCTCTCCACTCTGCACTCCCAGCAATAAGAGTCTGAAGGCTGAGTTGTTCGTGGCAGACCCCAGCCTGGTGACATCTCCTCAATCCAAAGTAATGAGATTCATTAATAAATTTAGAGTAAACTCAAAAGGCAGGAGATAGTGGCTTCCACAATGCTGTTTCCATGTGCTCTCCTACCATTTGTGACCTAATCTAGCTTCCTGTCAGGAGTTGAGGGCCTTATGCGTTGCCCTCTTAACCTTACAAACTTGCACCTCTATGCCCCTTCTGACAGACAGTCACAGGCTTCATTTATATTCCCTTGAAAAATACACTTGGGCACAATATTACACTCAATGTCACCAGGTTCGCCAACCTCCTAGGAATCATCTATGGTTTTTAGGTTAAGAAGCTCTACCATCAGAGATCATCCTTGAAGTACTTTAACATTCCTTGGGTGAAAATGAGAAGACATGCAGAGGTCTTGAAGTCACAGACCTTGACTTATTTGCCTCCAGTTTGATTTCCTCTGAGATGAAAGAATGAAGACGGGGTGCGGTGTAAGGGAAAAGAGAATTAGTATCTCTTTTCCGATGTGATGGGGTAGGAGACAGGCTTTTGTCTCTTGAGTGTATTAAGGTAAGAAAGAATATTATCAGCTGAGGAGGAAGTTGTGGATGATTAAGGTATCAATATTTTCCAGGCCTTAGCAAGGAAAATAACAGATCTGATGAGAAATCACCCTATGACGAAGCTCTGGTAGCAGCCCTGCCAGCACAGAAAATATTCGTTAGAAAAAGAAGCCAAAGTGATGGATGGAGTCAGGGTCCAACCAGGGTTTGGGAAGAGGTGATACAGGGTATCGATCGCAGTTATCAGAAGGGGAGAGACGGATCAGCAGAGATGCTGCAAACACCAGCAGCCTCAGGGCCACCCCAGTTCCGGGGCTGGCTCTGGCTCACAGATAGCCTTCTGTCATCCTGACAGGTGATCTTGGTCAGCTCAACTAGGTCCTACCAAATCCAGAAAACGCTACTCCAACCCTCTGCTCTGCATTAGGGCAGCGTGGGTTTCCCACACAGGCACAACACCAGAGTTGAGGATCCTCCCCCACTCCAACCCCTGTGTCCTTCAGCACATCCTACAGACCCCCTCCCTTTGCCCTTCTGATGCACAGCGCCCACCTCCCTGCACCTACCCTATTCGATCTACAGGGAAGCGAAGTCGGTCGTGGCCGCCAGCCCGGGAAGGGGCGCCAGTTAGCTGGCGGAGGCACCGCTTAAAGGGGCATCTTAGGCAGAGAGGTTTGGGACTGGGGTCTGTATGCAGTGAGTTTAAGAGAGGGACTGGTAGCAGAAAGAATGTGTTCACAGGGTTAGGAGAGGAGGTCCTGAGGCTTTGGTCTCTTTCCCGCAATCATGCATTTTGGAGGGGCTCTTGTGGCAAGCTCAGTAGGCAACAGCACCACCTAGCTGACTACATTTCCCAGAAGGCTATGTGGGCGAGAGACTGAGAGCCAGACGGACGGTGCTGCGCTTGCGCAAAAGGGTGAGCTGGAAAGGTGGGAGGGAGAGGGGAGGCGTGCCCGCGGCGGGGAGGGGGCCGCGCGGCGGCGGCGCCGGGGCGGGCGCGCGTCCGCGGCGGTGATGGCGGTGCGTGAACGCGCGGCGGCAGCAATGGCCGCTCTGGAGCGGCGGGTGCCGAGTCTCGATGACTTCGCGGGACAGAGCTGGAGCTCGTGGGTGGAGCGGGCCGAGCTGCCCGCGGCCGAAGGTGAGTGAAGCTCCTCTAGAGTCTGAAGACCCCATCCCTGTCTCCCCTCCCCCACTCCGGGCCCCCGCCAGCAGAGGGGAGCTGCCGACGGGAGCCGCCGTCCGGCTCCCCGGCCCCCCAAACAAAGGACCCGCCGGGTCCTAGTGCCCGCCTTCTCCGCCACCTTCGCGCCTCCGGGTCCTAGCGCCGGCTCTCCGCCAGCAGCCCACCCTGCCCACTTCTGCCTCTGCCGTCGCCCAATACCTGCCCCTACATCTGCTTTCCTTTATGTTTCTTCTTGCCTTCTGTCCTCCAGCTTCCGCCCCTCCTGCACCTGCCTTGGGCTTTCCCCATCCGCAACAGTCCTCTCCACGTGTTTCCCACGCACCCCACTTCTGTGCCCCCCTCCCAACCCCACTTGTTCCGTCGCCTTCTGCCCCGCACCTTCTGCTCCTTTTCGGCGTTTGCCTGTCGACTGCAGTGCCACTGGACCCCCGCCTCCTCCGCATTAGTTCATCGGTCCATCCTTCTATCCATCCTCCCTTCCTCCCTCCTTCTGTCCATCCATCCATGCCTCCAACCCCCCGTCCTTTCCCGGGCCTCTTGCCCTACCTCCCGGGCTCTCTCCCCTGACACCCACCTTCTCTAGGCCCCTGAGTGCTTTTGGTGGAGCGGGCTGACAGCCCCTTTCCTGATCTTTGTCTCCTGGGCCCCAGGGGGCATCTGGCCTCGTGGCCTTTGGGGTGACAGCAGGCATCACGCCCCAGAAGAAGTTTGCAAGTGAGAAGAGGTGGAGGAGGAGACCACATGGAGCCGTCTCTGATGACACTTGTTCTCCTCTGAGACATCCAACTCCCAGCTCAGTTCTGTTCATCACTGCATTTTAACGGACTTCAGAGTGGAGGCTGCCCCTTGTCTCTTGCATACCTAACCCACCACCCCTCACATCTGGAGATTATATAAGACTGTCAGTATTCTCATTCTAGAAAGGGGCAAGTCTGTTAGTAGGTGTCAGAAGCAGACCTAACTGGGAGCCTCAGGCCACCCTAGAACTGCCCCATGCTGGGTGGGCAAGGATGGGGCCATTGTCAGGGTCTGGGTGCACTGAGAACCGGAAATGGAATCAGACGGGTTTGGTGACTCAGAATTGATTTTTTTTTTTCCAAGGGACAGGGAGGGGGCGTAGAGGAGGGAGGGGAGAGCAGTAAGGTAGGGGGATGGGGAAAGAGCTGCTTTGCATAGCTAAGATGTTTTTGTCATCAACCCAGAAACTGAGGTACAAGGGCAACCCTTGCCCAAACCCCCTTAAGAGGAAAAGGGTTTGTGTAGCTGACCGAGGGGACTTTGAAGATGCTGAAGGGCCCCAAGATAGCAGTTTCTCTGCTCTGTGGCCATCCTGTCAGTGCAGGACCTGAGCAACTGGGTGTAACTTTCACAATGCCATGGCAACCCAAGTGAAACAAAATTGAGGTTGGGGACCCGGGAGAGTATCTGTTTGGGATGCCAAGAAAAGCGGGAAGAACGCATCTGAGAAATTTCAAGAAGGGCCTCGGGGATCTGTAGTCAAGTAAGTGAAGGACTGTTCCCCATTTACATGGGGAAGCAGGCCCAGAAAAGAGATAATTACCCACAGTCATCCAACTGGTCAGCGATGGGATCCTGAACTGCACCTTGGAGTGAAGGAGCCACACGAAAGGATCCTCCTGATGGAGCCAGCTTATTCCAGAGGTAGCAGGTGAAGGAAGAATGACCACTTGAGAAAGATCCACTGATGGTTCTCTGGGTGGTCCTGAGCACCGGGTGCTTGTCAAGAGGCAGGGGCTTCCTCCTGCTTGGCCACAGCACCTGGTCGGGTTGGAGATGGGCGTCTGGGATGGGAGTGGTCCTTCTGAGCTGTGTTTCTCCTTTAGGGGCTGAGTTGGAGGAGAGTAACAAAAACCCGAAGAAGTTGGATGCCATGACCCTCATTAAAGAAGGTGGGAGTCGGCACACATGAGGGCTGGGGCCCAGGGCAGACAGGACCACCTTTCCTTCTTCCAGCCACAACCCAGGAGGTGGCTGTAGCCATCGAAGCAGCCAGTCTGGGCATTCTCAGTTTGATAGGTCTGAGTCAGCCTCTTCCTCTGGCTCCTGTGACTGACTGAGGGAGATCCTAATCATTGGTGTTTGCTGCTTTCTCACCTGAAAGCCTGCATTCTTAGGGATTGGTTAGATTGAACTCTGGAAGCATCCATCATAAAGCCTCTTATATCAGCTGGGAGGGGAAGTATCATCTGAGTGGTGGGTGGGTCTGTTCTCTGATCTTACAGGGAAACCCTGGCATCCCCAGCCCCAGTGATAAGGGCTTCTGTCGTTGCAGACATGTCCATCTTCGGGCACTGCCCTGCCCATGACGACTTCTATTTGGTTGTATGTAACCATTGCAGCCAAGTGGTGAAGCCTCAAGCTTTCCAGAAGCACTGCGGTGAGGGGAGCCCTAGGGAGGAGATAGAGGGAACAGGGGAAGGTGGAACTTGGAACTCCGAGGACAGGGCCAGTTGGGAGGTCACGTGGGTAATGGAGGGAGGCTTTGTGAATAGGAAGGTGGGGTGGGGTGGAGCTTCAGACATTGTGGTTGGTTGGGATTATTGTTTAAGCAAACTTCTAGCAAAGTAAAGTTCTAGCATCTGGGAAGAGCTAAGAATTTCAAGAAGCAGAGTCCTAGAATTTTCAGTCTTGAAGGTGCAGATTCACAGGGGAAGGAGGCCAATCTAAAACCTAACATTCGGAAACTGCAGATTCTCTATCATAAATCTGTGATCAGGGTTAGGAGGATGGGGCAGGAGGCAGTTAATAGCACTCATCTCGATTGCTCTCTCCACCTCCTGGCGACAGAAAGAAGACATGGGCCCCTCAGCAAGCTCTACACCCGGGCCCCACCTCCACCTCCAGCCCCTGCCAGCTCTCAGAAATGCCATGTAGTGAATGGGCAGGGCCCTGCTTGTAGGGCCCCAGGTTCTACCAAAACCTCCTCCAGGGAGAAGGGCCAGGGGTCTCGCAGCCGTGGCCACCAGCCTCCTGAGAAGACCCAGAAGGACAACCTCTGGTAAGGAAAGGCTGGAGACTCCCTGAGACAAGCCCTGACCACACAGCCCAAGGAGGGGTTGACACAAATGGAAGCAGCCATGGGGCGATGGGCACTGCTCGTGGTGGGAGGGAGCCAGCTCTGCACCTCCCTTCCACTTGCTCCAGGGAATATAGGATTCCCTTGTCCCGAGTTCTGTACCCCTGCAGGAGCCCACCCAAATTCCAGGAAAGGAGATGGTCCTGGGCTAGAATCCGGGGCCCAGACCCAGCCTCCCTACCTCCCAGCCTACACCCTCTCTCCACGTATAGCCTTTTCGTGCCTGTGGTGAATCTGGAGAAGATGTCCAGTCTTCCGAAGCCCGATGGACATGGAATCAGGGTGGCCCCACCCTCTGCTTTCCTCAGCCAGCCAGGTGGCCTCACCAAGGACTCCCCTGGAAAAAATCCCATGGCATCCCCTTCTAAAGAACTTCCTGGCAGAGAGAGCATCGAGATAGCCCCCAGCGAGGGCCCCAGTCACCGGACTGAAGGCAGCCCTTCTGAAAAGGAGCCTGGTGGGGTCAAGCTGCCCCCCAAAACCCACCGGAAGATGGCTCGTGAGTAGTCATGGTCTTGGGGGTCAGGAAGGTAGAATGGGGACTCCTTTGGACAGCTTTGTTCTTGGGTCTGATGGAGAGGGGGTCAGCGAAGAGGGGGCTTGGCCATCTCAAATTGCTGGGGTACAGGGACCCCTGATCATCCCTTGATGTGGGCACTCACTTGACCTGCTTGCTCTCTTGGAAGAGTCTCTTCAGTCCAGCTGTCCTGATTAAGGCTATGGGAGCCTGTGCCCAAGTAGGTGAAGTTACTGTTCTTCACCCTGGGCTATGGACCTTTATCTTTTTTCTCACCTAGATCCAGGGCACCAGAAACCTCCCATAGCTGGTTTCCCTGGCATTCCAGATGCCTGTGGCTGCTCCTGTTTCTTGGTGTATGTTGCTCTATTTGGGGCTTGGAGCCCCCCAAAGGATTCTTGGGCTGATAATGGGGAGGGGATGGTTCTTATGCCCAGCAGAGAGCTGCTGATGTCCAGAGGAGTTTGTCTGGAAGGCTACAGCTGCAGACCTGAGAGCCAGAGGCTCTCCTGCCTTAGGCCCAGCTCTTCCCAGGCCTTTGGCATGAAGATGCCAGACCTTTCCCTGGGCCTCCTCTAAGTGGCTGTGGAGTTCATGGGACCTGCTTTCCCCACAGGGAAGGAGTGCGACCTCAACAGGCAGTGTGGGGTAATAAATCCAGAGACCAAAAAGATCTGTACCCGCCTTCTCACCTGCAAGGTAACCTCTACTCCCTCTGCCTGCTGAGGGAGAACACGGGCCCTGGGAAGGGAGAGGAAGTGCGATCTTATCCAAGGTCCAACTCAAGGGGTGGGGGTTAAGCCCAGACCAGGGATGGGGAGAAGGGGCTGCCCCAGTGGGCCCCAAGGTAGGGACAGCAGGCAGAGGGGTGGCTCCCAGATCCCCCCCAATCTCTCCACTTGCCTAGGCCAGAGCACACTGCTGCCCCTTCCCCTGCTCAGCTCACACCCCCTCCCCACCCTCCACCCTGCTGTGTTCTAGATCCACTCAGTGCACCAGCGCCGGGAGGTCCAGGGCCGAGCCAAGGATTTTGACGTGCTGGTGGCAGAGCTGAAGGCCAACTCCCGCAAAGGGGAGTCTCCCAAGGAGAAGAGCCCAGGGCGCAAGGAGGCAGCTCTCGAGCGCCCCTCCCAGGAGCCCCCCGCCTCAGTTCAACTTGTGGCAGCAGTGGCTGCTCCCAGCGGCGCCTTCTCTGCTCGTGCCAAGCCAACCTACCCCTACTGTGCACTGCCCAGGTAGGTCCAGGAGCCAGCACCCATCTGACCTGGGGACGCTTGGCCCCAAACTGTCAGGGACCCCTGGAGACAGGCCCGGGGGTGTCCTGGAAGATGCTGCTCACCCCACTTGATGTGGGGGGAGGAGCCCTGGCAGTGGTGTGGAAGCAGGTGATTCCCCCGCTGCTAACCTGGCATACCGCAGTACCCCTGCCTCTCTGTAGCGATCCAATACCCAGGATAAAAACATTCTCCCAGCTGCTTCCACCAGGCGAAAAGTCATCACTGGGGAGCCAGAAGGGTCAGGGTCCTGGGTGAGGCAGTCCTTCTGTGTATTTATTCACTGGCCCCTTCGTGTGCAGAGGCTGCGCTGGACCCGGGGGAGAGCCTGCCTTGCCGAAGGAGACACACACCCAGCTCTGCCTGTAACACGAGGGGCAGACACGAAACACGGGCTCAGCTCACAGACAGGCTCACAGGAATATGTGATGCAAGAAGGGGGTTGAGAAAATTGACTGGGCTGACCCGAGCTGAGTGCAGTTACACTCAGAAGATTTTCTGGAGGAGGCGAATCTGGAGCAGATTTTCCCCCTGAGGAGGCAGGGCCTGGGAAGTGAAGGGGCTGGGGAGAGAATCCCTCGGGAGCTGTGGCCCCTGATCTTTCCGACTCTTGACTCTGTGAGCTCCGTTGTCCCCTCCCTCCCTGGCCCCCTTCCTCTTTGTCTGATGGCCCACAGGGTGTCTGCCCTGGCTTTTTGAGCTTGACGGGTTCAGGGACAACCCCCCCTCCCCGACCCACTTCTGTCATGTTGCCCTCACATCCCCTTTGGCCCTTCCAGGTCCCGGGCCTCCTCTGAGAGTGAGTTGGATGATGAAGGCCCTTGTGGTGGTGATGGGGATCCAGGCCTGTTCCCCTTCCCCCTGCCCCGGGGTGGGGCCCAGGCCTCCAGCGAGGAGAGTGAGGAGGAGGGGACATCTGATGACCTCCACCTCCCCACTGACTGCCATTATGCAACCCGGCCCCCTCGGCCACAGGCGGTAAGGACCTGGGGGGTGGGGGTGGGGTGAGGGGGTAGCCTTCCTGGTCCAGAGTGTGGGAAGGAGGTCTGATTCTGTGTGCAGGTACCCTCCCTGTATTTCAGGCACTGGTAACCATGTACCTTCCTTCTGCCTCCAGTTCTGCACCTTTGGGAGCCGGCTGGTGAGTCCAGGATGCTACGTGTTTAGCCGCCGGCTGGACCGGTTCTGCTCGGCCCTGAGCTCCATGCTGGAACGGCACCTCAGCTCCCACATGTGGAAGTGAGTCTCTTGGCCCCAGAACTTCCCTCCCTGGGTCCCAGGCACTTGTGGGCTTCAGAAGCCTTAATTCTTTACACATACCTAGAGACGTGGCTTGGCTATTGGCCAGGAAGCCCCCAAGTAGGATGAAGAGGAAGTGGGGAAACTTGGCGGCCTGGAGCTAGGCTAAGGTCGGGCACGAATGGGTCGTCTGGGAGTGAATCTTAACTCTTACCTGTCACTTCCAGTACCTTTTAGGTAAGTAGGGGTAGAGGATGGCTAACTTGGGATTTAAAGCGGGATTCTTAAAGCATCTATATATTAGTTACATTTCTGTCTGTCCCTGGGCCTTTTTCGTGTTCCTCAGTTCCAGCGTTTCCCAGCAGATGGCAGCACTGCCAGGGTTTCTGGGCCAGTTCTTGGGGCGGAAATGCTGTTGTATATTGGTGGGGATGCCCTCTGGCTTGCTTGGCATCACAGTGGGGCTCTCTTTTTGTCGCAGGAAGATCCCACCAGCGGCTGAGCCTCCATCCCACCTTGTCAGCTCCCTCCCATCTGCTCCCCTGAGCCCATCCCCTACGGGCAGCAGCCCTCGCCTTCCAGGCCCACCCCCCAGACCTTCCTGCCCTGCCTCCACGCCCCCCACCAAGGACAGCCTTGGCCCCAGCTACCCTGCAGGCTCCCCCAACGTGGCAGCCGCCTGTAGTCAGGCGGAGTGCATGGGCGGGAGCCAGGCCATCACCTCACCACTGCCTGCCAACACGCCGTCCCCGTCCTTCAGCAAGCTCCCACCTTCCAAGGCCAGCAAGTCGTCCAAAGGCAAGGATAGGCTGGAGGTGGAGGCTCCTTCTCGAAAACGAAAGTTATCGCCGGGCCCCACCACTTTCAAACGGACTTGCATCCTGGAGCCCACTGGAAAAGGCAAGCCCTCTGGATGCCGGGGCCTCACAGCCAAGACTAAACCCGCTCTGGGCCTGGGGCTTAATGGGACGGTGGGGCCAAGAGTGAAGAGGGCAGGGCCCCTGGACTGTCGGGGTTCCCCTCATCAGCCCCCCACGCCAGTCAAGGCCTCTCAGCTGGACAGCCAGGCGGTGGCTGGACATGTGGCCAAGGCCCTGCCGACCACCTGCCTCTCTGAGGAGGAGGTAGCCAAGAAGCGGAAAAACCTGGCCACTTACTGCCGGCCAGTGAAGGCCAAGCACTGCCAGGCCGGCGCCCCTGCCGACGCGGCCTGTTCTGTGCGCCGCAAGAAGCCGGGTCCAGCCCTGGCCTTTGAGGAGAAGTGTTCTGCACTGAAGGTACCAGCCCAGCTCCCTGAAGAGCGGGGGCGGGGAAGGGTCAGGATGGATGAGGTTGGCGTGCCCAGCAGGAACCTGACAGAAAGAGGTGCCTAAGTAAAAAAATTTGTGCAGGGAGGGGAAGACTGGGGAAGTTGAGAGTTCCTGGGCTATCTTCTCTAGGGAGAGGTGACCCCAGCTCTTGCTTGGTGGGCCTTCCCCTGTCCCCAGCCCTCTCTCTTGGGCTAAGGAGATGTTGCCTCTGCCTCTCCCCCTTCCCCCACTTTTGCTTTAATTAAAGGGCCACTTTCTGAATTGGCTGTGGCCCTCACTCCAGGAACTGGAGCTACCTCTGTTCCCTGAAGGAAAGGAAGTTGGACTCCATGAGCTCTGATAAGAAAGGTTTGGGCAGTGGGGTTGAGCTGGGGTCCCAGAGCTGTGGCCTAACACACTGGGGCACAGGGTGGGTGGGCTGGTCTTGTTCGTTGGTTTTGCTTCTGGGCATTAGGGCCTGAAAGGGCAGGGACAGCACCCAAGGCCCCCATATGCATGTCTGTCCACCTTGCACATGTATCCACTGCCAGGTTTTCAGGTGTCAGGCAAACTCTCCAGGGTTTCCAGAAAAGCCAGCAGCCAGATTTATTTGCCTCTTCTGATGGGAGCCCTGGAGTAGCATGCTCTGAGCTATACATATGATCTTAGCGAGGAGGGATGAATTGGGTGGGAAGGGGGGATGCCCTCCTGGTTTAGGCACTGACCAGATGCATCCCAACACATTTCACACCCATATGAGAGTAGTAATAAGTTGACAGTTGCCCAGGGCTTGAGTGTGTTTGTGTCCCCCGCTTGCATGGGTGATCTCCAGACTGCCTCTGCTGGGCAGGCATTTATCCTCCCCCGTGCCTAGCTTTACTCAACAGACCAGCAGGAGGAAATCGAACCTTAGCTTTTATGGCCCACATAGTTCACTGGATAGGAGGACAGGTAGACCCCCTAGCCTGACCCTGTCTCTTGCCTCTTGTCTTCCTGCAGTCAAAAGCCCATTAACGAGAAAGTGCCTGCCCACTGCAATGGAGCCGCCAGCACCTCCTCCCCTCCAGATCCGGGCCCCAGGCTGCTGCCGCTTTTTATAACTTTATATTATTTTTTTTAAGAAAAAAAAAAAAAACTCTTTAAAATACCTCAAGACTGTCTTCCTGTTCTGTTGCTGCTAAGAAAATATAAAAACAGAAACATAGGAAGGAAAGAAGTGTAATAAAATGAGTGTCCTTACTGTCCCCAGCTACACCCCAGGAGGCTGACCTCATAGGCAGTCGGCCTCCAGCTCCTATCACTTGCCTGGAAAAGAATCTCTTAGGCTCATATGTTTTTGTACTTTTAGTCTCTGGAAATGGCTAGGGGTTGTGTCACTGGGGGAGTCTTAGGATGAGGAGGCATGTGGCTCCTAGTGAGCAAGGGGACTACAGTCCTATTGGGGAAAGAAACTTGATGGGGGAGGGGAGCCACACCTCCGGGTCTACTCTTGGATCTTCTCCTTGAAGGTACAGGAGAATCAGCCTGTGGCCCTATTCTGGTCTTCCAGCATCCCGGCACCCCCATCCTGTCTCTGAATTACTGCCTCAGTTTCTTCAGCTCCTCCTGCCTCTTACTAGTAACCTCATTTTCTCAACCACTGGAGCTGAAGTGGAGTTGGTAACTGCTCTCAGGATGTCCCTGATTCCTGTGGGACTGCCTGTTTTGGTCTCTAGCCCCATGGCCTGTGGGTTTACCCTTAACGAAGGGGTGCAGCCTCTCCCAGGTAGACCTCCTTAAGCTGAAGCACACCTTTTCTGGAGGCAGAAAGGGAAAAGGTAATATCACTTACAGAACTTCCCTTGGTGTGGGAGGCAGCCACCGTGTGGGAGGTCCTAGTCCCTCAGGATCACCTGGCTCCCCGGGGCTGAGCAGATGGTGTGGAGGCGGCAAGGGCTAGGAGTGCCCTAGATTTTCCATTTGTCTCACTGGGGACAACAGCTACTGTGCAGATAGGGGACAAGACTGTTGCCTGTCCCTCCTTTGGTCCTCAAACCCTAATTCACCAGGCACGGGGCACTGGTTTTTAGCTTTATCTGCTCCTTTTCGGTCTCCTCGCTTTTAGGCAGAGGCGACTCTCACTCCCTTAACAAGACGGAAGGAGGGGTGGCAGGAGAGAGTGGGCAACCAGGGAAATCCAGTATTTTTGGAAAACTCAAAACTGGTTTCACACTCTTGGTTCTGTATACCAGATTTGTGACTTGGGTGAAATCAGTTGTCATGAAAGTAATTTTCACAGGCTATTTGAGACATAAACCCCATAAGCCCGTGTAGACATAAAGATACGAATGAGGTTGGCTGAAGAAACAAGGTAGGCCCGGAGCTGTCCACTCGCTTCCTGCCCTCGGGGCTCTCCAGGACCGAGGCTCTTTCCCCCAGTCTGCAGAGGGCGCTGTGGGCGAGCCGCCGCACTGCCGGCGGCGTCCCGGGGAGGAGCCTCTGCCGCATCCGCGGCCGCCTCCGCGATCGCAAACCCGGAAGACTTGCCCTGGCAGCTGGGAGTGTGCGGCTGCCGGGCGCCGCCATGCAGTCTCTGGAGGTAGGTCTGGTTCTTGCTCCGCCAAGGGAGCCGAGACTGACCCGCTGGCTGCGGAGAGGCAGTGGGATCTTGGCGCATCTGGTCGCTGTGGGCTTCACCATCTTCCTGACAGTGCTGTCCCGGCCAGGAACAAGTGAGTGTGCTGGGAGGGGCGGGGCCAGGAAAGGGGGTGGAGCCTAGATGTCGGAGGGGCTGCGCTTGGAGCGCTAAGAGGCGTGGAGTGGGGACTCTCAGTGGATGGGCGACTGTGGAGGGGTAGTAAGGGCGTGGTGGGGCGTGGCCCTGGGGGTGGGTCCTGGAAGGGTGGGGCTTTGGGTACTGGGAGGACAGGAGAAGCCTGAAGTGAACTAACTGAACTTGCTAGTTCGTCACCCGCAGAGCCCCTCACGGATGCTACGAGTATTTTAGGACTGGGCTGGTAGCTGCGAAGTGCTGAATGGGGAATCCAGGCCAAACTGGTATGTTTGCCTTCTTGGTTGCTCAGCCTAAAGCCCTTTGGCTGCACCACTTTGCCTGGAGGTCCTGATTACTGATTAGGGTTGAAGACACTACACTGACCTTTCCCCTCCAGCCAGATTCTTCGGGCTCCAGCCAGCCACAGGGTCAGAACCAATGGTACCCCGCCGTCAGTCTGTTCTCTTTGATTCTTAGGTCTTTTCTCCTGGCACCCTGTATTCATGGCCTTGGCGGTGAGTTTGGGTGATTGGTTTGGCTATGCCCCTAAGGAAGCATCTAGCCTTTAGAAGGCTTAACCTTTCTTTGGCTCAGAGAGGTGGGGGGAAATAGCCAGGGCCCCGTCTTTCCTTGCAACCACTGAGGTCAGGAAACATGGAGGGCTGGGCTATAGGTAATCAGGTGGTATAACGGGGTGGGAGGGCATGGAAGATACCATTATTTTCTCCACTCTGGGCCGGAAAAGAGGAAGTGGAAGGGGCCTTATCCAGTTGCTCCCCACCCCCAGAGTTCAGGAGAAAGCTTAACTTTTGCTGTTCCCATTGGTCAAGAAATGAGAGTACTTGCTATTGAGGATGTGGGGCGGGGTGGGAGTGTGGGGCATGGATGTCAGCCTGAATGATGACACTTCCACTCAAGCGTGGATTCCCAATTCTGCCCACAAATGCCTACCTGTGAGGCAGGTGGTCCTGGTGGGAGTTCTTTAGCCCCCACCCTTTGTCTTCCTTGTTTGGATGTATGAGGGCACCTCCCTTTTTTCAGGCCTCTGAGCCGGGCCTGAGGCTCACTGGCCCTCTCCTGTGTTCACAGTTCTGCCTCTGCATGGCTGAGGCCATCCTGCTCTTCTCGCCTGAGCACTCCCTGTTCTTCTTCTGCTCCCGAAAGGCCCGGATCCGACTCCACTGGGCAGGGCAGACCCTAGCCATCCTCGGTGCAGCCCTGGGCCTGGGCTTCATCATCTCCAGCAGGACCCGCAGTGAGCTGCCCCACCTGGCGTCCTGGCACAGCTGGGTAGGGGCTCTGACATTGCTGGCCACTATCAGCCAGGCGCTGTGTGGACTTTGCCTCCTGTGTCCCCGGGCAGCCAGGGTCTCAAGGGTGGCTCGTCTCAAGCTCTACCATCTGACATGTGGACTGGTGGTCTACCTGATGGCTACAGTAACAGTGCTTCTGGGCATGCACTCTGTGTGGTTCCAGGCTCAGATCAAAGGTGCAGCCTGGTACCTGTGCCTGGCGCTGCCCCTCTATCCAGCCCTGGTAGTAATGCACCAGATCTCCAGCTCCTACTTGCCAAGGAAGAAAATGGAAATGTGAGTGCCTCCAAACTCTGAATTGAAATGGGACACTTGACTTGGACTTCACTGGCTCCTTTAGTGACCTTCAGGGATCCACTTCAGAAGGGGTAGGGTTTTTGTATGTCTTAGCTGGGGTGGAGGCTGCAGAAACCCAAGCTGCCATTGCTGACAGATGACTCAGTGGGCCAAAATGGGGAAATGGATGGGGCACAAGTGACAGGTGATGGGGAGCTTGATCCTGAAGCCTCCACTCTTGATGGGAGAGAGTGTTGGGTGGTGCTGATGGTGCTGGCAGTCATTTCTTGCTTGCATGCCTAATGAAAAATTGGATTCCTGTAACTTATGAGTGGCAGCAGCTCTTTGGGTCACTTTGAGAAAGCAGTGTAGTGGAGAGAGCCAATGTACTTTTTTTTTTTTTTTAATGGGTATGGTCCTTACAGGCTCTGTTGTGCAACCTTATGTGAGTCCAGTGTCTCAGGGACTCAGTTTCCTCATCTGTGTAATGGGCGATTGTTTCTAAACAATCTCTCCTAGCATTCAGTGTCTGTCAAGTTGATGTCACAGAGCATCTTCCCGGCCCTGAACCATGGCTGGACCACTCATCAGACTCAGAGTGTAATTCTCACATTCATTGTCTCCTTACCGCTCTAGAGGGACCAATATGGTCTCCTGGCTTTCCAAGAACCTGTGCTGATTTGGCCCCTGACAAAGCATCAGGGGCTGTGGAGAGAAGGGCCCAGGTGAAGGTCTCCAGAACACCAAGACAGTAAGGGCCCTAAAGGCACCTTAAACTTTTGGAGGAGCAGAAAGGCATTGGCTTAACCAGGCTTTGGCTCCTGGCTGGGTGTCTTAGCCCAGCTAAGACCTTCCTTCAGCTAATCTTGGGATCTGGGCTTGGGGCTGCAGGACGTCCATTCTCAGTGGCAGAGCAGTCCTGAGCATCTCGTGTTTTGCCCTTCTTAGGGCTTGGGTCCTTGCCTTAGCACATAGCTTCCTGGAGCTATTCCAAAGCTTTTAGAACAAAGAAAAAGCCAAGGAAATGGGGCAGGGTGCTTCTGATCTAGAGAAAACAGTCTCCCTGGTTCTTCTCCCCTCATCAGCTAAGCTTCCCTTCTCTTGCCAGCTCTTTGGCCCAGGAGGGGGCTGAATTTGGTGCCAGCTGGCAAATGAGGGCTGGGCTCTCTTCCCTGCAGAGACCCCTCCTCATTCCAGACTGAAAGTAGTCCTGCAGACTGCCCTCATCCCTCGTTGGTGAGAGTTGGATGTTACACTGGTTAACAATGGTCTGGCTCATTCAGGGAGTTGGGACCTCCATTGTGGTGGTTGGCGATGGTTTAGTGGCTAAGTCGTGTCTGACTCTTGCGACCCCATGGACTGTATGCTGCCAGGCTCCTCTGTCCATTGGATTGGGACCTCCATAGATCATGGTGAAAACTGAGAATGGCCAAGCCTGGAAAGCAGTGTTGAGGCAGGTAGAGAGAGCTCAGTGGGAACTCTGGGAGACCTGTGGAGTAGGGCCTAGAATTTGAGGTCCCACGGGCAGGGGGAGGTGTTCCTAGATAGCAATAGTTTGTCTATCCCAGGCCTTTAGAAGATTCCAGACCTCCTCCCTGGGTGACTCAGCAGCAGGGAGCTCGGTATGATTTGACAGGACAGGCATGAGTATGGCAGGGGCAGAAGGATCCTCAGAGCAGACTGTGCTGGGTCAGATGGCATCTCCTAGGAGCACCCCAGATCCTGGGCATCTCAAGGGGGCCCCTGCTGATTATTCCTGTCTCTTTCATTGCCCTTTTTCCGCTTTCCAGCTCTCCATTGTGGTCTGACCTTGGGAGAGATGGCTACTGGGGCTGCATGGAGGAGATGGTCACCTCGGGTCATTCTGGCCAGGGAGTCCCTCTCTGCTGGCCCATACAGTCAGTGCTGGGAGTCTCACTCTGTCTCCAGCAGGGTAGGAAGGCCGGGTGAGCTTGCTTGGGGAGCCAAGCAGGCAACACCAGAGAGCCTGAGCCTGCCTGAGGTGTTGCCTCTTCCCAGGTGGTGCGGGGGATGGTGGGCGGGCAGGCGGGCTGACAGCCGGCAGTTTGCGTGGGCAGTGCCAGCTGATGTCTATTCCCAGCCCTGGGAGGAAGGGGGAAGTCATTTATATTCTGCAGGAGGAAGGGGTCCCAGCTGTCACTTCTCTGACCAGTAGGCCCCGGGTGGGGGTGGGCAGGGGCACAGGGTAGAGAAGGGGGCACAGGTGGTCTCTGCTTGCTTAGCCAGTCTGACTGCAGCATTGGGAGGAGGTCACCAGGAGGAGCCCTTCTTCCCAGCTGGCCGGATTGTGGAGGGACTTCCCTTCCCTCCCCTCCTTGCTCCTTCCATCACCACCTGCCCTCCCATCTTAGGGCAGCAGCTGGACAGCCATCAGACCTCAGTGCCAAGGCACTCTTCCTCCAGCTGGGATCTCGGTGGCTGGTGGCTGCATATGCCTCCTGCTTGTGTTTCCTCCCCCTGCACCCTCTGTCCCCCCCCCCCACCATCCAGTGTCTCTCCATCTGGGGTATTATCTGGGCTCCTCAGAAATGAGGCAGAGGCCTTGAAGGAGAAACAAATGGCTGCCCTTTTGCCCTTGTCTGACTGAGCAAAGCTGCTCGTAGCCAGCCTCTTTTGCCTTTAAAAATAAAAGCCAGGGTGCTCGAGACTTTTTTAAATTTCCGTGTCATTTGCACAAATTTGCATATCAGGCTCACTAAGTCCTGATTCCAAATATGATTACATTCAAACTCAACCTTGAGGACATTAGAAATATAGATGGTTTTTGTGTCCAAATCCAGATGGTAATAGGATTACCATTCTGGATTCAGATGCCACACCCAAGCCCCCATCTTTCCCTTGCCCACCCTTTCCCCTCCATGCTCCACTTCCTCACCCCCCACCCCCCACTGGGGGTGGTGTTGAATGGCAGGAGCTCTGTGTGGGGAAGTCTCCCAGCCTCACCTGGGCTTTTCAGCTGCATTAAAGGTATCTCTTGCCAGGCTGTGCCGCCTCCTAGCCCCACCCTCTCACAGGGCACCCCCACCCCTCCCCACTCCCTGACACTAGCCTGTCCTCCCCCCCTCCCCCATCACACCAGGCATGGCTGCCATGGGTCTTGTTTTTAAAACCTCCCTGTCGGAAATCCAGGCATTCTCCCAGAGCCAGCTGGCTGCTATGCCAAGGTCTGCTCAGAGTTAATAATAATCATTAGTTGAACAGGGCTGGGGCCTTTCAGCTCCAGATCTCCAAGCACTTGCAGACTGAGTCAGCCAGCCCTCACCTTCCCCATCTTCCTGGGCAGCAGAATGAGGAGGGGTCAGGAATCTTACCTCCCAGCCATGCTTTGAGCCTTCTTTCCTCTTGGAAGCATCCCTGAGCATCCTCTGAGTAAACCAATCAGGTCTTTTCACTTGACAAAAGGACACAGTGTATGCTTCGCTGACACCGGTAGTGGCATTGGTGGTTGTTGACCTTGAATCTCTAGTACTCCTGCCTGGCCTTCTGTTGACCTGTCTTGGCCTCCAGGGGATACCCTGACTCCCCCAGCATTTCTGATGACTCTGCAGGCTTAGGGAGCAGGGAGGCTCCTGGTTTAGTGCTCCCGCTGCCCCTGCGTCTGGTTGGCATAAAGAGCCTATGTATCATGAAATGAAAAGCACATCGATCCGGGAGCTAGGAAACTTGCAGTCTGGGTTTACCCAGCCCCTGACACTGGTGTGGCCACAGGCAAATCACTTACTGCATGACCTATCTCACAGGGATGTTGTGAGCGCTAGATGACAGAATGCATGTTAACAGGCATTGGGATGTTCAAAGTAGTAAACACATGCAAACAAGTGGCTTATTATGTTCCTGTCCTTATCTCGTACTCATTCCTGGCTCTGGGTTTTATGCTTCTTTTAGGGAGGCAATAAATAGTTATGGATAATGATGGTTAGGGGATCCAAGTCTCAGAGAGGTTGTGTTGCTGGCCACTGTCAGAGAACACAGACATTTCCTCCTAGATGCAACGTCAGGAGTGCTATGGAGGCTATGACTCTAGTGAAGCTTGTCCTAAGTTGCCGCCAGCTGATGTGTTCAAGTCATGGGGCTGATTGCAGATCTGGAGTCAGTCCAGTTACGCCCCAGGTCCAGCCTGGAGCTCCTGGTTGCAAGTCTATCTAAGTTTCTCCTGGCTAGTCCTGCTCTTCGGAGGGAAAGGTGGAGCAGACAGGCCAGGAAGGGAGGAGCAGCAGTGGACCCACACTGCCACACCAACTCTCTGGCTGCCCCCGTCCTCATAGGCTGCCTCAGGCCCTCACCCAGGGTGGAGGTGGGAAGCTGTGAGGCACAGCCCCCGGCTTGTTCACAGCTTTGTTTCTCCTTCCTTGTTTCAGACTCTCGGAGGAGGATCACCGTCCTTTCCTCCTCAAAGGACATCACTGAAATTAACACACACACATGCCCATGCACCATGAAAGCAGTTTTAACTTGAGGATACTTTCCATTCCATTGGTCTGAGAACAGTCAGCAGTCTTCCTCGAGTGGACACAGAGAGGCAGGCACCATAGTAGCACAGAGGCTTCAGTATTTTTTAATTTGGGGTGTTCCGCCCCACCCCCACCTCCATCCCAGGATCCAGGAATGAAACACTGATCAGGCATTGTGGTCATGGCCTCAACTGTCACCACTGTAGACACAGGGAAGACACAGCTGAAAGGCAGGACAGGGCCCCAGAACTGCTCCGGAGGGTGATTTAACGTAGATGGTCTCCACCTCAGCTTAAAGCAGGCAGATTCCCTCCAGTAAGACAACCTTCTCCCTACCCACCCACTCACCCAGAAGCCTTGACTAACTCACCAGTGTGCAGGGAATAAGTCCCAGTTTTAATTCTACCTGCTTCTATCAGAATTTCCTAGATTTTGTAAAACCTCTTTTGAAAGCATTTTAAGTAGCTACTTCAGGTGATTCTATCCTCTGGTATCAGAGGATTCAACTCTGTCTCACTGAGTATTCATGAGGCCCCCCAGCACCCTTATCTTTTAGGCAGATTCCCCCTTATCTCCCAGTGCTTTCTAAGGATTCCCAGGACTGGGCTAGACCTTTCTGCTGAGGTCTACACCTAAAGCAAGCTACGGCCAAGGGAAGGAGCAGTGGGAAGTGAAGGGAAAGTGGCATGAAGTTCTATCCAGCTGCAGTGCTCCCTAACCTGTGTGTATTTGCAAACACATATGCATACAAGCCTCCAACTCTGGGGTCAATGACTCTTCCTTTATGTATGCTAGTGCTGTAGGGCACCTAGAAGTCCTTGCAGGGTCCTATGTCCTAAAGGTTGGTTCTCTCCACACCCGCTGTGATTCTGGGACTATAACCAGGCTGATGTCAACTGGAAGGCCTCAGGGCAAGTCTAAGTATCTTTACCACTTGATGTTTTCCACAGAACAGGCTATATGCCTGATGATGGGGCCTGATGTGGCAGCTGCTTTAGCTTTCCTCTCTCAACCCCAGGGAGAGGAAGCATCCTGCGTAGGCTCCCTGTAGCCAGATCAAACAAGCTGACCATACCCCTGAATGGGCCTGAGTCTTTTCTGCAGTGTGGGTGGGGCAAATGAAGCTTCTCCAGTGGTTGCTTCGGAGACAACATAAGGGGGTCCAAGAGTTACAAGTGCAGAAAGGGAAGGAGTGGGGAGATCAGATGGAAGAGAGACCAGGCTGGCCAATCCACTGAACTCTCATTTTCTGTTCTAAAAGATAACCATCGTATTAACCTTTTCTGTTCTCCCGCAGTGCCACCTAAGAGGAGCTAGGGAACGAGCCACAAGACACGGCAGACCAAATGGCACATCTTGGCCAGAATTTATGGAACTTCTTGGGGGACTGGCAGGGGGATGGGGAGGGTTGAAGAGATGTAGCCTTGGGATGACGGAGAAAGGAGTATCAAAACTTCCTAGGCGCAGAGACAGGGCTTGACACAGGCCAAAACAGAGGGGAGGATTTTCAGTAGGCTTCT
Source organism: Cervus canadensis (assembly GCF_019320065.1). NCBI lineage: Eukaryota > Metazoa > Chordata > Mammalia > Artiodactyla > Cervidae > Cervus > Cervus canadensis. Next base: position 32,797,317 of record NC_057387.1, on the reverse strand, counting down.
TCCCCAGACCTGTTCTCTTTACCAGCTCGTCCTCTGGGCTAAACTCAGCCATAGCAAAAACTGCTTTGAAAAGATTAAAAAATACCAAATATATGTAGATTCTCGGGGCGCCCTGGCATCAACATCTGTCATTTCATTGACTGCCAAGGTTGATATGTCTGATGTGACTGGCTGTGAGGTGTCTCCATCCCTCACTCTTTAGTTGTTCCCTCATGAAAAGAAAAAGACAACTTTCCAGACAGAAGAGGACCGCCCTTCAGTCAAGATTTTATCAGTGTAATAAAGGAGGTAATTATTCAAATTCTGATTCTTTATTTTTTTCAGCCGCACTGCATGGCTTGAGGGATGTTAGTTTCCCACCCAGGGATTGAAACCAGACAGGCCCTGGGCAGTGAAAATGCCAAGTCCTAACCACTGGACCACCAGGGAATTCCCCGAATTTTGATTCTTTTCATTTCTTTTTTTGTTATACCACTTCCCCTCCCTTTTGGGAATCTACCATGACAATACCCTTCCAGAAGTACCAAGAGAATAGCCAAAGAAACTGCCTATTCAGAGATCAGTAGAATCTGGGCCAATTTACGATAGGCTGTCTCCTGTAACAAAAAAGCGGGGACTGCATTTTTCTGTTCAATGCAATGCTAGGACACATTACATTGTCAATGAATATTCATCTGCCCATTAGACTAATATACTTTAAGCCAAACTAAGATGGTTACCACTCACAACATGAACATATATTGGTAATAATCAAAATACTGTGGACCCAAGCTGCTCACCATCATTTCTTTTAACCCAATTCAAACATTTTCCACAGTACAGGTTGTAGGCTTGATCTAGACTTTCAAGAGGGCTCTTCAGGGAGACAACCCTCCTCCCCAGGGATCCAGAAAGCCTTCATTAGCTACAGTCTCTAGCCCAAAGTCATGGAATTTCTAGACTCTCTCCTGCTAAAGTGTCAATGACATTTCTTTTGAGAACAAAGGGTTGGCAAATTTGTCTGCTGGCCAAAACCAACTTGCTGCCTGTTTTTTTTTTGTGGTCTGTGAACCTGTAAGAGTTTTTGCATTTATATATGGTTGAAAAAAACCCTCAAATACATGTTACAATGATATGAAAATCACATTTCAATGTCCATAAATAAAGTTGACTGGAACAGAGCCACTGTTTGTGCACTTTCTATACCTTTCTGCCACAACGGCACCACTGAGGAGCTGTAACAGAGACTACATGGGCTGCAAAGTCTAACACGTTTCACGTCTGGCTCCTCCCAGAAAAGGCTGGCTGATCCCTGGTCTATCTTCATGCCTTGATGTGGACTCTACCCATGCCCTCATAACAGCATTTAACTATTCTCCCCCTAGACAGGTTGCACCCTTCCGAGGTACTGTGAACCCTCCCCACAGGCTGAAAAGATAAACCAGTCACAGACTATGCCAGAAAAGAGACTCAAGCCAGGTTTTAATGATCATTGTCTAGTTTTCAGAGCCCAGAGGCTCCAAGGTTTGCCAGCCTGGGAGCACACAAGTGGAAGGACTGGGATCCTGGACATGGGGAGGCCTGTTCACTTCGCCAGCAGGGCTACAAGGGAGTACAGAGGTAAGGACACACGGAAAACTGGAATCAGTCGCCTTCACTCTCCCCAGCTGGGGTCTCCCCACTCCTGGCTCCTTCCTAGGAGCCTCATAAATACAGGGAAAGAAAGAAAGATCAAAAACAATCACACAGACAGATTGTACAGCCCTGACATACTCTGTCTCCAGGGACACCTGCTTCCTGGGAGACATCTCTGGTTGACTGATGGGGGTGGGGGTGATCGCTTGACCTTTTCTTATAACCAGACCTGGCAGTTTCCTACACAGGGTTCCAGTGAGCTTACATCTGCTGAGTCCCTAATCCCTCAAGTAGAAAGCAACCTTTGGGTTCTAGTCACTGAAACCATGGGAAGAGGCCAATCAGTTCAGTCTCTTGGTGGGGAAGACTAAGAGCCTCATGCCCTAAACTGGGTAGGACTTAGGAAGAAAATGGCCTTCCTAGTCCTTGGGAACTCAGGATGTCCAGAGGAACTACTTCATCTGACATCCACTTGAAAGATTTTCAGAGCCCTCAATGATGCCTAGAGGGGAAGCTGCTGCCAGGAGGTGAGATTTTCTCTGATAAGTCTGAGGAGGGGATCCTGGTTCCTATAGCTTCAGTGTCAGAATCTTTAGAAGTCTCTGGAATATGACCACACAACTTTTCCCTCCTGCCCCTAGCTTACTAGGGCAGTTAACATAGGAAGAACAACTTACAGCTGCTTGGTCCCCTGCCAGTGTTCTGGATCTGTCACTGACCTAGTTTTCCATTTATTTCTGACATACCATTACTCTAAGGAAGGTTTCTGAGGAGTCTGAAGAGCCAGCTTGCTCCTCATCAACCCTTCTCTCAAGGTCTTCAACCTGAAGCTTTCCTAACTCTGGGCTTTATGGACTGCCACAGAGATGTGGGTGAAGATTTAGGCAGTTCAGAAATCAAAAGTACAAAAGTTTGTATCTGCAGAGCCTGGCATGGTCACAGTCTCTCCTACAGGGCAAGAAAACTGTGTGCATGAAGTTGTGCACATAAGTAGAAACCACTCTGGAAGTGGACATTAGTGGGGACTGAAGAATCGTCCTGATGGAAGTCAAGGTGCTGGGGTGCATGCAGACCTATAAGCATGCATCCCTATGAGCATGCAAGTACTTGAGGGAAACGCTGCACCTCTCTCGACAAAGCTAGGTTACTAATAAAGGATGGACAGTGGTCTTGACATCCCAGGAACAGACAAGGGGAAGATGTTGAGTTCCAGTCCCCACCTCGGATCTTAACAGGCAGGGTAGTTAGGACCTCCTAGCAAGCAGCCTTCACCCACAGGTAAATGACACTTCTTGGAACCTAAACAGCAGATCGGAAAACTGGAAGAGCTGGAGAACTTCCAAGGACGGGGACTTGGTGAGAGAGAGGGGACAGACTGAAAAGACCAACGTCAGAGAACATTTTCACCTTTGCCCTTCATGTCCCCTTGCCAAAGCTCAGAGCCACCAACCCCCGGGGCCTGCAGTAGAGTCAAAGGAAGTGGCCACCTCTATGCCCAAAGTATTCTGCCACTTTGATGGAATGGAATGTTGGGCCTGTTCTTAAGTTCCTCTGGCCTGACAACTGTGCACACCTCTGGCTGAGAGGGTCTCCTTCTGAAAGTTTAGTGCCACTGACTGTCTCTGTTACAAGACTGCCTGGAACCTTGTGGAGAGGGCAGAACTCTAAGCCACCCTCCAAACCACCACTCCTCTGTGGCAAGGACCACTTGATTCCAGCTCCACAGATGATGAATCCCATGCTCCAGCTCTGCAGCAGGGGTGAGATCTCTAAGAGAGGAGCAAGGCGGCTTTGTCAGCACAAAGGAGATGTCTGCCTGTTCCCCTCCACCCTTGAGCCCAAGCTAACCCAGCTGGGGCCAGACTTCTTGGACTCTTCTTTTGCAGAGCAGCATATTAGGGAACACTCAGAATTCTACCTGAGCCTATCAGGAGAATGAATGAAGAGAGGGCATACACAGAAAATCAGGTAGATCCTGCTAGATGCTGGATGCTACGTAACAGTGGCTGGTTTACCCTCCACCTCCTCGTGCAAAGAGGCCCTCATCCCACCTCTGTGGCAGGCATCCATAGACACTCTGCTTCCAGCACCCCACACCTTGATCCACTACATGGGTGCTGGGAATCAGATGCTAACCAAGAGTTTCACCAACCGGTTCCAATCTGGAGTTTATCCCCCATCTACAGGTTTTGTGCTGGCATCTATACTGTCACAGGGACCCCTTGGTTCATGCTGTACCCCTCTGCACCACTGGTCCCAGGACAAGACACAGATACCGCATCTCATACTGTTGCCATATCTGACAGGCAACAGGCCAAGCTCCTGCAAAAGACCCATGCACCCAGGGCTCCTCTGGAAAGAGGAAGGTGTTCCTGGGAAGTCTTACAACAGCTTTGGGGAATGTTATTGAGGTCCCAGCCTTTTCCTGACTTCTTTTCCCAAAGTTTTCCCATTTCCCCAGCTGTGATGCGTGACTTCCTGGCCAAGGAAGACAATCTAGCTCTTCCCCAATGTGGCTCCTGTGGAAGCTCCCCCCAGTACACACAACATCACAGGTGTGGGTGGGCAGAGAAAGGAAAAAAGTGACTCTTTTTCCCAAATGATTTTCTCTGAAGGAGCTAGGGATGACCTCAAAAAGTTTAGGGGATCTGCTCTTTCACCCCTTACCTCATTCCCACCAGCAGACACCCTCTTCTTCCACCACCTTGAGAACTGTCAGGGCTCTGGGAAGGGGTGTCATATTTGCCTGAGGATTAGTATATCCACATTTGAAAATCATGGCAGCCACACCCTGCTTGGGGTCTTGCCTGCTGTTGTACCCGTGGCCAATTCCCTTGAGTTCGAGGGGAACCCACTCCCTTGGGCAGCTAGCCCTCTCTTCCATCCCCTCACATCCTTCAAGGGCGCATTACCTCTCCTGGGGCAGAATCTCCCCACCAACCCATTCTGCTCACACCACAATGGGCGTATCAGAGAAGACCGAGCTGACCGATTCTGGATCCGACATCCTCCGCTGGCCCTTGCCTGTCGCCTCAGGCACTGGCAGGGTGTTGCCCGGCTTGAGCTTGCCGTTTTGACCCTGCGCAGGTCCAGCAGGTTCCAGGAAGGCCACCCGCCGGTCAAAACCATCATCCTTGTCCCCGCCAGCCATAGGGTCGTGGTTGGGTGTGGTACTAAGCATGGAAGAACTGAGGCTGTCTGCCTGATGGCTGGAAGGTTTCTCGACACCCCGGCACCAGCAGCGGCACGGGGTGAGGTACAGGTATATGAGGACCAGGACTACACTGAGGATACAGCCCACAAGGGTGGTATAGGCTGTGTTGAGGGTGTCATGGTGTCCGTGCAAGGTGAAATTGTACACTTTCAACTCCACAGACAGGGTCTCATTGAAAGCCTCCCCCATGGCATAGCAGGTATACACACCCCCATGCTCGATCTGCACCCGATGGAAATGAAGACTGCCATCCTTGGACACGGTCACCGTGCTGTTGGCCACCTCATCCAGCACCCGTTCATTGCTGGGTGTCACCCACACCTTGGTCATCCCCTGCTGCTTGGTGTCACACTTGATGGTCAAGGAGTCACCCAGGTGGGCCTCCCAGGCACGCTCCTTGTACTCGCTGCAATTGAGGAAACTCAGGTTGAAGACATTGTGCAGTTTCTTGGAGCTCATGCAGTACAGGTCCTCCTGAAAGTCCATCACGGAGCTCAGCTGCCGGTACTGCCAGTGGGAAAAGAGCTGGTAGAGCTCGCAGTCGCAGTGCAGGGGGTTGTTGTGTAGGTATAGCCCATTCTTGATCCAGGCGGGCAGCTTCTGCAGGTCAGGCAATGGTAAGTTCTTCAGCTTGTTGGAGGAAAGGTCCAGGAGCGTTAGTTTGGGGAGCTTGGCTCCTTCCTTGACCAGTTCCAGAGGGAAGCGGGAGATCTGGTTCTGACTCAAGTAGAGTTTCTGCAGCTGGGTCATGTCGTCGAAGGCGCAGCGGTCCACTGCCATGATGTGGTTATTGTAGAGCAGCAGCACCTCAAGGACCTGCAGTTCGCTGAACAGGAACTCATCCAGCGTCCGCAGCTGGTTGGAGGAGAGGTCCAGGTAGCGCAGGTTGGGAACCGGGGAAAAGGCCTCAGAGGAGATGAAATTCAGGTGGTTGTGGCTCAGCAGCAGGGAGTGCAGGTGGGTCAGGCGCGTGGGGGTCCACTCGGCCCGCAGACGGCTCAGGTTGTTGTGGCTGAGGTCCAGGAGGGCGGTGTAGCTGGGCAGGGAGTGGGGCACGTTGGGCAGCTGCTGCTTGGAGCAGCTGAGGATGTTGCTGGCGCACAGGCAGGCGGCAGGACAGCTCACCACCGGCCGGCCAGCTCTGGCCACCTCAAAGAGGAGCAGGAACAGGGACAGCAGCAGGAGCCAGAGGCCTCGCAGGTCTCGTGGGGGTTGCATAGTGTCACTGCGGAGGGCGAGGAAGGCCACAAGGACGATCTGGGAGGAAGTCACCCGGGCATGTTCTGGTGGGGTAAGGAAGGGTCACTTTCACTACAGGCTTAAGAGAGAGTATAGGTTTGTGGTTACCAGGGTCTCTGGGGGGAAAGACCCAGTCTCCCTCCTTCCGCTCTCCTCCCCCCATCCAATCCGCACCCCCCCCCCCCCGTGGGGCTAGAAGAGAAAGGAAGCGATGCTGAGTTGTTCCCAGGTACCATGCGGGCGGTGGGCTCAAAATACCGGGACCGAGGAGGAGGTGAGCACAAGGGCCTACCAGGCTTGGGTAACAGGAGTGGAGGGCCGGGATCTCCTCGGACGTCAGGGGCTGTTGGGGTCATAGGGGTTGCAGGGCCCAGGTCTGGAGGCGGGGTCAGCAGAGCCTTTGGGGAGGAGCTGAAGGAAGGTCGACCCCGCACAGGCTGGGTAGGGCGAGTTCTAACCTGGCTGAAGGGGCTTGTTGAGGCGGGCTTCCCCCGGGACCTCTGATCACTGCACCTGCTCGGCGAGGAAGTGTCTCAGCCCATGGCGGGTCCGGGAGCTCCGTCGCGGCCTCCCCCAGCAGCGCCTCACCGGCTGGCCTGCCGCGACGCCCGCCTTACGCAGGGGCCCACTCCTGGTCACATCGCCTCCCAGGGACGTGCCGGGCTCCGCTCCGCTCCCCCAGCGCCGAGCCGTCGGAGCCCCCAGATCACAGCCGCCGTCTCCTGATCCGCGGGGCAGGCGCGCAGAGGTGCGGGGAGCTGGAGACGCAGCGATCAGAACGCAGGGAGCGGCGTGGGGGCAGCGAGCACCGCGCGCGCGCGCGCCCGTCGCCGCCGCCGAGCCTCGGGGCGCGTGCGCGCGGCGGGGGCGGGGCGCACGTGCGTGTGTTTGTGTCCGAGCTGGATGGGCGGCCGCGCGCTGCTCATTCCGTCTTAGAACAGGTCCCGACCTGGAGAAGAAAGCTGTCTGGCCCCTTAGTATTCCTATTACTTCTTCCACCTTTGCCCATTCCCTTCATCCCCCTACCCCGCACCCTTCTACTTACCAAAACCGCTCTCAGTAAAAGTAGGTCTAACTGAAGTGACTCCGCTGCAGTTGACTCCAGGCCAAGACGCGTCACATGTCTTCTAATTTTACAAATTAGAAAAATCTGGCTCAGCTCCCAGCTGTCAATGTTGGCGGGAAATTCATTAGTCACGTTCCGAGGTCTTCCCTCCTCTCTTGCTAGGGTTGTGAAGTTCCAGCATTTTGGGGAAAGATTTGGAGAAGGGCCTTTTTCTTCAGACTTGATGCCACGACCCATGGGGTACCACTGAAAGGGTAGAGCTCTATAACCTACCAGCTGGACGGGCAGGAGTAGGGGTACACCCTGTGAAGCAATCTCTCGCCGTCACACACACACACACACACACACACACACACACACACACACACACACACACACACACACACACACACACACACACACACACACACACACACACACACACACACACACACAACCCGATTTCGTACAAGCCAGGGACAAGTTTCCATTTCTGGAAGCTCAAAAATCTTTCCCAGCCTGGGGGAACTCATTCCTCCCTTAGGCCTGGCCACGTGCCGTCTTCCTGAACCAGTGTAATTTCTTTCTGTCCTTCATGGGGCAATTCCAGCATAGTTTCTCTGTTATCTAATCCTCAAAATGAAGGGGGTGGGAGGCTTGTCATCTTTAGGGTAATCCCTGAAACACCAAGAAGCTGTTAACCAGTGTGGGTTTTAGGGTTGGGCATGGGAAGAGGGGCATATTAGCAGAGTCTAGATCTTATAATTAAAACTTTAGCTGTTCTTCAGATGCTAGAACCTAAGGGAGGAGTTACCTTTCTATTCTTTCTAGTTTCTTACAACAGCAAGAGCAAGACTGAAATTAATGTCTCACTACATTAGCCTGCTAAGAGTTTTAAAAGGAAAGAATTTATATCTGTCACATATTTTACCATAAATGTAAGGGAATGTATTATCTCTTCAAGGGGTTATGTTGTTAATTTGCTAAGTTGTGGCCAACTCTTTGTGATCCCATGGACTGCAGCACACAAGGCTCCTCTGTCCTCCACTATCTCCCAGAGTTTGCTCAAATTCATGTCCATTGAGTTGGTGATGCTAACCATTTAATCCTCTGCTGCTCCCTTCTCCTTTTGCTTTCAATCTTTCCCAGTATCAGGGTCTTTTCCAATGATTGGGCTCTTTGCATCAAAGCGTTGGAGCTTCAGCTTCAGCATCAGTCCTTCCAATGGATATTCAGGGCTGATTTCCTTTAGGGTTAACTGGTTTGATTTCCTTGTAATCCAAAGGACTCTCAAGAGTCTTCTCCAGTGCTACAATTCGAAAGCATCAATTTTTTGGCTCCCAGCCTTCAAGGGGTATTAGCATATTAACCCTATGCACAGTGTGAAAAGGTCTTTCCTGTTTATTTCAGGCATCAGTGATAAGATAGGGAAGGTATTGAGGGGGTGGGAAAATTTGAAATCACATTGTATTAGTTCTTTATTGCAACATAAAAATTACCCCAAAACTCAGTGTTTTAATATAAGAATATACATTTATTGTCTTTCACAGTTTCTGTTGGTCAGAGATTCAGGAGTGGCTTGAAAGGCAGTTCTGACTTGGTAGTTGCAGTCCAATGGAGCTACAGTCACTGGAAGGTTTGATTGGGGCTGGAGAATCAACTTCTGCGAGGCTCAGTTCCATAGCTCACTTGTATGATGGACTGGCTCTTGGCCAGAGGGCTTGACTTCTGTCCATAAAGGCTTCTCCATGAGACTGATTGAGTGTCCTCACAACATGGTAGCTAATTTCCCTCCGAGCAAGAGATCCAAGAGAGAACAGGGCCAAAGTCACCGTGACCTAGCTTTCTGAGGTCACACCTGTCACCTCCACTTTGGTCACAAGGACCAGTCCCGATTCATTTTTGCAGGAGACTACACAAAGGTATGAATACAGGAGGAGATGATCTTTGGAGGCCGTTCTTGGAGGCTGAATATGACATTCATCATCTCTAAAAATCACATCTATTTTTCAATTTTGAAAAATTTCAAACATAAACCAAAGAAAATAGTCCTATGAATGCCCATATACCCATCATCATATTTAATAATCATCAAGGGAATTTCATAATTTTATTTTGTAGAGGTATCCCTGAGAAACTCTTTCGCTTTCCACCCCATTCCCATATCCTGTATTAACTTTCCTTAGACCCAGTGTACCAGGCTTTCTCCTTTCCCTCTTCGCTATGTTTATGGATGGATGAGGGACAGATACAAAGAAGGTCTTTTATGCTGGACTCTGGCCTCAGATGTGGGTGTCTGCAATTTGAAGAGGTCACCACAGATACGGTGGTCAATCCCTTTAAAAAAATTTTTTTTTAGGTCATGCAGAAGTAACCTTGCCATTTTCAAATTTTAATGTGCATACAGATCACCTGGGGATATTGTTAACATGCAGATTCTGAATCCTTAGGTCTGGGGTCGGGTCTGAGATTCTGCGTTTCTAAGAAGCTAATAACTTTTTGTGATGCAGACACTGCTAATCCACAGGGCACGTTTTGAGTACCAAGGATCTGGAGCTATGACGTCCAAGACAGTAGCCACTAGCTACACATGGCTATTTAAATTAATTAAAATTAAATAACATTATAAATCATTTCCTTAGTTGCCCCGTATTAAGCACTTAATGGCCACATTCGGCTAGCTACCCTTTTGAACATAATCATGGAAAGTTCCACTGGATGGCACTGGTATAAAAATTGACTCATGATAGGTCTGCCACAGGTGCTTTCTAGACCAGAACAACCGTCTATTAATTCACAACAAAAAGAGGGCTTTGGCAGGATAAATAGCAACAGGTTATTTATAGTGCGTGTTTATTTCCTCTTGCTGGAGTGCGTCAACCCAGCGTTCCTAAGTACAATTTGAAAGGTTGTTTGGTCAGCTCAGCATTTGAGCAAAAAAGGTTGGATATGTCTACCAGGTTATGAAACTGGATGAATTGCTTTTCTCTGTACTAGAAGTTTTTTTTTTTTTCTTTTTTCGATAACTAGTACTGGACACTTCAGTCAGAGCTGGTGAAAGACACCTTGTTAGGAAGCTATGGTTTGACTTCTTTCTAAAGACTCCAGGCAGCTGGCCACCCTTGTTTTACGACAACACAATCTAATTTGCTGGGCATACTTAGATGATCTTTTCTTACATATATGTCATTATGGGCTTCCCAGGTGTAGTGGTAAAGAACCCATATGCCAAAGCAGGAGATGTAAGAGACATGGGTTTGATCCCTGGGTCGGGAAGATCCCCTGGAGGAGGGCATGGCAGCCCACTCCAGTATTCTTGCCTGGAGAATCCCATGGACAGAGGAGCCTGGCGGGCTACAGTCCATAGGGTCAGAGTCAAACATGACTGAAGCCACTTAGCGAGCATACACACATATATTCTTATAAAACTTTTCATTTATAATTCTATTTACATATCTGCTTTTCCATTAGACTGTAAGCTCCTTGGGAGCAGGGATTTACCCTTGGTCTGGCTCCTAATAGGCATTAAAACATGTTTGTTGAATTAATCATTAATTAATAATTGCATTAAATTAGCACATCCATTGGAGAAGGCAATGGCAACCCACTCCAGTACTCTTGCCTGGAAAATCCTATGGATGGAGGAGCCTGGTAGGCTGCAGTCCATGGGGTCGCTAGGAGTTGGACACGACTGAGTGACTTCACTTTCACTTTTCACTTTCATGCATTGGAGAAGGAAATGGCAACCCACTCTAGTGCTCTTGTCTGAGAGAATCCCAGTGACAGTGGAACCTGGTGGGCTGCTGTCTATGGGGTCGCACAGAGTCGGACACGACTGAAGTGACTTAGCAGCAGCAGCACATTCATTATATGTTAGTCTCAATGCCTAGTGTAGGGCTGTTGGGCTGCAAGCCTTGTAATTGCCCAGCCTTGAGACTGAAGAAAGAGCCCAGAGACAGAGACAGCAATTGTTTATTAAATAGGGGAGTCTTACACACCTGAAGCAAAATATCTTGGAGCTACACCCCAACTGTGTATGGCAGGCAGCAGGCAGGACGTGGCATCTATCTTCGTTACCTAGGATAAGCTGCTCAGGAGGCTACCATTTATAGGGGAATTGACATAAGGTTGGCTCATCAGTTACCAAGGAAACTAGTGGCTGGGTCAGGGGCAAACACACAGGCAGTTACTGTTTAAGTGCTATAATTAAGATTGGATAGTCATGTGAGTAAAGTAGGGCCTGGTTGATATAAAGAGAGGAAGAGAACAGCCACCTTGGGGAACTTCCCCATGGTCCAGTGGTTGAGAATTCACCTTCTCAATAAAGGGAACATGGGTTCAATCCTTGGTCAGGGAACTAAGATCCCACAACCCATAGGGCAATGAAGACCCAGCACAGCCGAAAAAAGGAAAGAAGAATCCCACGCTCATGTTGAATGGCCTGACCATACAATAGGTAAGGATGAAGCATAATGTTTGGTCTTGGAGAAGTTAGCTGTACACTGGCTCTGTGACCTTCGGTATTTCAGTTTATTTTTACTGAATCTCATTCCATTATCTATAACATGGGAATAATAATAGCACCTGAACTTATTTCATAGGATTACTTGGGAGATCAAATGAGCTAATAGTTGTGACTGTGCTTTATTATTTATAAGTATTATCTTTTTAAAAACCTAATTTTCGCCATGAAAGTTAGGAGATCCCCTGGTCTTGATGTCAACATATATACAGATCAAAACATCAAAGATAAATAAATCAACAAAAGTAAAAAACCCAACCCCCTCCCCCAAAAATGTACAGATAACCTTGCACGCCTGCCTGCCTTGTTCCCACGTTCTAGGGTTTTGCTTATTTAGAGTATTCACTCATATTTTTAAGCTCTCACTCTCTGGGCTATCTTTTCAATTTAAAAATATTTACAAATTTAAATTAAAAAATTTAGTTTTAAAAATATTCATTTTGTGGAGAACCTCAGTGGTATTGCTGCTGTCAACATGAGTTTTGTCATTCTTAAGATTATCTCCAAAAAGAGGGGGCACCAGGATGAAGCCATTTCTGGGAGGTGAGTGCTTTGTTAAGTATTGCTTAAAGGGTTGAAATTTGAGCCCTTCCCATTTGAGTTGAGCCATTTCATATCTAGCAATTGACCAATGTTTCCGTTTCTAGTTTGTCCCCGAAGGCGCTCAATTTGGAGGATTCCTCTTCCTCCCATCTTCAGTCCTAAACTGCCACTCATTTCTCTGATTCTTTTAACTTACCTTTTAGCATGCTCACCCATTGTTTACTGTCTTTTTGTTTAATGTCTTTTTGGACAGCTGACATCCAGCTCCCTTTTTGCTTCTCCTTACTCTTTTCCACCTCCACCCTGCACACTTTCTGGAAGCTCTGCTTGGTCTGCAGGGAGTGCAAGGATGTGCATACTGACCAGGGGCAGAAGAGGAATCACTGGTGTGGGTAGAAGGGTGCCATAGACATCTTTCAGTGTCTTGATATCTTCAGTTTTGTCAAATAATTCTTTTTTTTATTAAGCTTTTTATTTTATATTGGAGTGTAGCCAGTTAGTAATGTTTTGATAGTTTCAGGTGTAGACAAAGGGACTCAGCCATCCATGTACGTGTATCCATTCTCCCCAAACTCCCCTCCCATCCTGGCTGCCACATAACATTGAACAGAGTTCCCTGTGCTATACAGTAGGACCTTGTTGGTTATCCATTTAAAATATAGCAGTGTGTACATGTCCATCCCAAACTCCCTAACTATCCCTTCCCCTGCATTCTCCCTCTAATTCCCTGCAACCATAAGTTCATTCTTTAAGTCTGTGAGTCTATTTCTGTCATGTAAATAAGTTCATTTGTATCATGTCTTTTTAGATTCCGTATATAAGGGATGTCATATGATGTTTCAGCATCTCTGTCTGGCTGACTTCACTCAGTATGATAATCTCTAGGTCCATCCATGTTGCTGCAAATGGCATTATTTCATTCCTTATGATGACTGAGTAATATTCCATTGTACATATATATTGTCTAATAATTCTAGAGTCATCTTGTTCAATCTGTAGCGCTTGCTTTTGGTCAGGGTTATTCTGCTTCCATAGAGGTGATCATTCCTGATGGCTAAATCATAAACACTTTCTTGACTTTTGACATCCATATATAGACATCTCAAAATAGTTTTGCAACAGGTCATCAGATAGATGTGTCTTTGAAATATTGCTGACAAATAAATTCACAGTTCAGAATGTTATTTTAGCCTTTAGCAGTGGGGTCCTCCTACCTTAGTCAGCCTGCAGCTGACCATACATCTCAGAAATGAAAGACTTTTGTTCCAAGCATTGTGACAAATAAGACTACTTTTCAACTCCTCCCTGGAAGTCTGGATAACCAGGAGGTCCTCCAAAAGGAATTTGGTGGTTTTTTTTCATTAAGAAGTTTTGTCAAAGTCTGAAAATATTTTCTTTTCCTGCGCATGCAACACTCTTTTGATTTTGAAAGCCTTTACATTTAAAATTAAAACTTAACTAACATGAGACTTCTAAGCTAGTTCATGTTGTATGAATCTTTGAATAGTTTTTATTATATGTGGAGTTAATATTCCAGTGTAGCAAGTTGGTATTTTTATGATTTTGTAAAGGATTATAGTTAAATTAAATGATAAACTTGCAGTTAAGGATTTTTTTTCCACTTATCTAAGGCCATTGGGCTAACTCTTTGAATTAATAAATTGTTTCCCTGTAATCATACTTTTTGAGTCTTTACCTATTCATTTGTGTCTGAATTTTCTACTCTTTGACCACTTATAGTCTACTGTTCTTAGCCTGTTCTCAGGCTAATCACACTGTCACCTGGGCTGGTGAGATGAGAGAAGTTTAATCTACCAGTGCTGGAAGATGCCTTAGCAGTCAAATTCACAAGCTGGGTCAAGGCAGAACTGAGTTAACCTTGAAAGGGAGTATAACTTTGTGGTTAAGACCATAGTGTTTGGGGCGAGGCTCCTCAGGATCAAATCTTGGCTCTGCTATTCACTGGATGACCTGAACCAATTGCTTAACCTGTAAAGAGGGCATAAAGTATCTACCTAATGGTGTTGTGTATTTAATAAGCTCATGTGCCTAATAGAGGGCTTCCTAGGTGGTGCTAGTGGTAAAGAACACGCCTGCCAATGCAGGAGATGTAAGAGACGTGGGTTTGATCCCTGGGTTGGGAAGATTCCCTGGAGAAGGGCCTGGCAACCCACTCCGGTAGTCTTGCCTGGAGAATCCCATGAACAGAGTAGCCTGGCAGGCTACTGTCCATAGGGGTCACACAGAGTTGGACACGACTAAAGTAACTTAGCATGCATGCTCCTATGGAGTATGTAACATGTGGCATGCATTCTGTAAATGTGGGGAGCTAAGAATGGTCTGGTGCCCATCATCCTTGTCTAGGGTTCTTTTCAACGCAGTGTTCTTTAGGGTTCTTTTCTAGGAGTAGTGCAAAGCAGTACTGGAGGAAAGCTGTCAAGGTTATGGGTATAGCAGAGTTCTAAGTGTTGATGAATGGGAAGCTAGAATAAGGAAGCCACAGTCGAGGCTGAAGGAGGGAGGAGGCCCAGGGCCAGTAACAGAGCTGTCAGCTCCTCTTGGTTACTTTCTTTTTAAAAAAAAAAATTTTTTTTTTTCTCTCCTCTTGGTTTCATGAGGGCACACCTCAGACTGGCAGGAAGGGCAAGGTCCTGTTCCCCAGAAGAGACAGGAGTTCCTATAAAAACACAGGCGAAGGAGATCCTGCCATCCTCAGTTTGGGTCAGACCATCACTCGTGTATCAAGTTCAGTTCTGGGCAGCTCATTTACAATCTGGAGCACAGCCAGAGGTAGCTGATAGAGCAGCACAGAGTCCAGTAATCATACAATAATGCATTCTCTCACAAACATCTGTTGAGCCCCTAGGGCAGACCACTGTATTATGTGCCTTGGGGTGAGGCTGGGTGGAACAAGAGGCAAATATGCTTTATAGAAATAGTTTCTTCCCTCTAGAACCTGCGTGGATTCTATTTAACAAACCTCTATCAATTGCCTATTATGTCCAGGCCTCTATGCAGGTGGTGTGGCCTTTGTGATCCAGCAGGAAGAGCGTGGGACTGAGTGTCAAGAAAGCTGGATTCTAATCTTACCTCTGTTGTCAACTATCTGTCTGACTGTGGATAAGTTACTCTGGGGCTCAGTTTTCTCACAGATAAAATGGACATTATGCCTGGTGCATGCTCAGTCATGTCCAATTCTCTGCAACCCCATGGACTATGGCCCACCAGGGTCCTCTGTCCATGGAATTT
Organism: Cervus canadensis; assembly: GCF_019320065.1. NCBI lineage: Eukaryota > Metazoa > Chordata > Mammalia > Artiodactyla > Cervidae > Cervus > Cervus canadensis. The sequence continues at coordinate 32,781,891 of NC_057387.1, read as the reverse complement.
TCCAGGCAAGAATACTGGAGTGGGTTGTCATTTCCTCCTCTAGGGGATCCTCCTGACCCAGGGATCGAACCCATGTCTCTTGGGTCTCCTGCATTGGCAGGCAGATTCTTTACCACTGTGCCACCTGGGAAGTCTTGAACATTAAGATGCCTACCCTATTAAAATTCCAGAGCCCCTTATCAACTACATCAGAACTTTTATGGGCAGAGTCTGAGAGGCATTTTGATCATTAAGACAGTTGGGGAAAACTCCCAGGGCAGTGTTCTTCTTGTGAGGGATTTAGACTACCAACATCAGAATCTCCAAGTAACTTGTTTAAAAAATGAATTCGAGGTTCACCCCAGACTTGCTTAGAAGTTGTGGAGATGGGGCCTTGGGAATATATGTTTTAGGTGGAGTCAGGTGGTTCTTTGTACCCTTCCCAAGTTGAGAATGACTACTGTAGGATTTTATAAGGATTTAATGAGAATGTGTGTGAATACTTATTTTGGTAACTCATATATGAAGGATAGCTTAGCAATGAGTATCTTATACTTTAGAAGGAAGTCATAATAGCCACTTGTGAAAATTGGAGGGCTGTGTATTAGTCAGAATCTTTGATACTGCCAAGAAGAGTCAACCTAATAGGTTTCAGGAAGACAGGTTTATTGCAGGACCCCACAGAGGTTTATTGTAACTGGGGAGTTGCCTTATTAGCTGTAGTCACTATGAGCCCAGTGCTTCCAAGACTTGGAGAATTGAAAAAGTGATTTGAGTTGGCAAAAAGAGGCTTGCAACTCCAAAGTCACCCACTTTCTGTGAGTTTCACCAAAGATGTTTATTTCCCCATGAAGAGCCTCTGAATGAGTCAAATAGCTGCTATCCAACATGGTGCACCCTTTTGATCACAATTCCTATCAAACTCTTTCCTTTCAGCTTCCTGTGTGCCCCACCCATTCATGGTTAACTTCAGTATGTGAATTAATCCCTGTCTAATCATCCATGGTTAGAGTAGCAGAGCTAGTTTTGCTCAAGATGCATAACAACCTGGGAGTCTGCTTTCTTTGGAAAAGTGGGAGGGAAAAAAAATAAAAAAGTAAGCATTTTTGAGGACTCTTGATTTGTCTAGTATATGTTTAATGGGGGAGTAAACAAATGAAGTGGGGCTCTAAAATTTGGAAATACAGGGATTTCGCTGGTGATCCAGTGGCTTAAGACTCCGTGTTCCCAATGCAGGGGGCCTGGGTTGGATCCCTGGTCAGGGAACTAGATCCCACATGCCACAGCTAAAGATTCCTGCATGCTTCAACAAAGACCAGGGGCAGCCAAATAAATAAATAAATCAAATGTGGCAATAGGACTCCTTTGTGGAGCCATGGATCCCCTACCCCTAAGTACATGGGCAGATACACACAGAATTTCACACATATTTCTTGGGGGCAGGGATCTCATAAGACTCATATGTGGAATCCTAGATTGAGGGCCTCTGTGCTTCTGGGCCTCTAAAGGGAAGAACTGTTCTATAGAAGTGTCATAAGAGCAGATTTACATTCCATGTCCAGAAACATCTTCTGACATTTCAACTGTCCCGTAACAGATCTTTTCCATCTTGAGGTAATGAACTCCTCATCACAGGAAGTGTTAAAGCAGGGGCTGGATGACTGTTTTGCTCAGATGTCCCTTCATTTGTTTGTTCATTCATTCTATCACACATACCCCGATTCACATATAGCAAGAACTCCTGTGAGTGTTTAGGAATAGAAAAGTGAAATACAAAGGTGGAGGCACAAGAAGCCTTTCTGTTATCAAGTATCATTGTTTGGTAAAGGAAACAGACATTGATGTTCACAATGCATGGTGACAGGTGCCATAAAAGCCTGTGTGTAAAGGGCTTACGAGGCCAGAGAAGAGAAGGGAGAAGACTTTCAGAGTAATCCTGTGTAGGACTCAAGGTCCTACAGATGACTCCTAAGTTCTCTTCCAATTCTGGGATCCTATGTAGTATTTGCGACTAGAGAGTCCCTTGGACTGCAAGGAGATCAAACCAGTCGGTCCTAAAGGAAATCAGTCCTGAATATTCATTGGAAGGACTGATGCTGAAGCTGAAGCTCCAATACTTTGGCCACCTGATGTGAAGAACTGACTTATGGGAAAAGACCCTGATGCTGGGAAAGATTGAAGGCAAGAGGAGAAGGGGACAACAGAGGATGAGATGGTTGGATGGCATCACCAGTTCAAAGGACATGAGTTTGAACAAGCTCCAGGAGTTGGTTGAAAGACAGGGAAGCCTGGTGTGCTGCAGTCCATGGGGTCACAAAGAGTCGGACATGACTGAGCAACTGAAAAACAGCAACAAATGTAGCACTGGGGCCAATAAGTGGTTTGGGAGGGCTTTATGCATGCTCTGCATGCCCTACAGATGTATGACATATGTAGGAAAAAAAAAAAAACACCAATGTATTTGCTATGCAAAGTACAAGTTTTCTGGTTCCCTCACTTCCTGCCCCTCCAATCAAATAGCAGCCTCATAACCTGCCCTATGCAGACATTCTGGAACTGCTACTGATTCTAAGGTTGTGTATCTTGCAGTTATCAAGTCATAGGCCTGACCCCTTTCCAGAGGTTGTTGTTTGATGGAGCATCCTCAGTCGAGTATTGGGCCTGGAAAGGCAGGGATTGCCCATGAGAATGAGCTACTGAGGATGAGGAAGGGGCCAGGAGGGAGTGTGGATGAGCACATCCTCCAACCCTGAGTAATCTCTCTGTGTCTGTTCCAACAACTTTGAGGCTTGAAAGCATTTCCTTCCCTCTAGGTTCTCCTCATTTTCTTTGCCTGCTTCCACAGACAGTACACCCGCCCTCTCTCCCTCCCACCAAGGTCACCACTCAGCAGGCTTTGATAAATGTCATCTTTTTTTTTTTCTGAAAGTCGCCTTGGAAAAAGGCAATTTGACTGCAGTGAGGCAGAACAGGGAGCTGAACGCCAGCCGCCCTTTATCGACCAGAGCCCAACTCCAGGAACAAAATGAAGCGAAGTGTAACGCTGCCCAGGGCTCCTGGTGATTCCCAGCTGCCTCTCCCCAGGGATTTGTTTGCCGTGCAGAGCCCAGCAGCGCCTGGGTCCTGTGGTCAAGGCTCTCCCTCCCTCTTTTCGTCTCCCCAGCCTTTTGTCTTCTGCCACTTGTTTCCTGGCTGGTAACTAAAGGTCCCCGAGAACCCCCACTGCTCTGGGGGTGGGAGCCCTCTCCACTGTGCAAGCAGTGGGCTGCTGATTAGAGCAGGGAATAAATAACAGCAAGCTAATTATCTCCTGATTGCGGCTTGCCTCACTAACAAGGCCGGGCTGGAGTGGTGATGCAGCGGTACTATTCCAAGCATGCTTCTGGGTTCAGGGAAATTTCCATGCCTTTCCAGTCTGGAGACTCTTTCCCTTCCAAGATGCTCTGGAGTTTTAACTGGAGATGTTCCCACTCCTGCTTCACCTTGGAATTGAGCGACTCACCCCAGACATGTTTGTGTCAGACCCTGGTGGGTGATGGGTGCTGGCTTCTCATATAGGCAGGGAAAGGCTTTCAGGGAGGCTTGGGGGTTGGCCAAGGTCATGGAGAGATGTGTCCTCAGGGACCACACTCTCCAGCACTTAATATCCTAATTACATCTGCTGCTCCAACTGCTTGAACTGAGTGGCTCCCATCAGACCTGCGAACAAAGTAGAAAAGCGCTAAGAGCACTGTTCTGGGGTCTAGCCCTAGCCTCGGCTATCTCTGTGACGTTAAACATGCTCCTTAATCACTCAGGTCATCAATTCTCTCTCTATGAAGTGACAGTTAGGCTTTTCTCTATGAAATGAAGCCTCAGCAAACCTTGGAGTTTTGCCCAACTCTGGAAATATGAGTTTGTGAATTACTATAAAATTTAGACTGTGATACTGAGAAAACTCCCAAGGCTTTTCATGTCCACAGCTCCTGTCAGAGGTTTCCTTTCCCCTGTATTATTGCATTGTTCCCCACCCTCCCCACCCACTTGACCTGATCTCTCTAGCTCTTTTAGTCTCTAAAACTTGTCTGAAGAGAGGAAGGTGAGAAACATCCTGTTCAAGAAAATATATGTTTTTTAGCAGCCTGGACTGTGCTGACACACCAAACCAGTAGCTATCGGCCTATGAATAAGCCAGGATGTAGGAGTGACCCGGAACTGCTGCTGACCTCCTGTGTCAGAGGAGGAAATCAACTTGTCCCCCAAACCCTTTGGACCATCCCAACTGTGGGCTCTGTTACCACTGCCACGCCAATCACAGAGTTTGCTTGCAGGAAAGGACGGCCACCTTTCATCAGAGACCTCTACAGGGTGAGTAAGTCTCCTGTCAGAGGGCAGGTGTTAGGCAAGAGAGGTGCTTTCATTAGCTGAAGATGAATCCATGAAACAGCAAATGTGGGACATGGTTCCCTCGGGAAAGGGGAAGGGCTAAAAGGGGGTCTAGTGTCATGCTTGGGCTAAAAGGAAAATGTTACTTTTAGCTTGGTCTGACTGATAGGAAGGGGCTTCCCAGGTGGCTTAGTGGTAAAGAATCTACCTGCCAATGCAGGAGATGCAGGAAACTTGTGTCTGATCCCTAGATCAGGAAGATCCCCTGGAGGAAGAAAGGGCAACCCACTCCAGTATTCTTGCCTGGAAAACTCCAGAGAAGCCTGGTGGGCTACAGTCCATGGGGTCGCAAAGAGTGTGTGAGCACACACCCCCACACACACATACACACACACGCACAATCTGATAGAAAGAACCCTCAAGTAGGGATCAGAAGGTCATGTTCCATGTGATACTTTACCACTTCTAAAGGTTAAACATGGGCAATTCATTTACTTTCTGTATTAGTTAGGGAGAGCTAACTGACCTGACTAATAACCCTGAAGTCTCAGTGGCTTATCACAATACAAATCGACATCACATTCACATAAAGGTTGAATGCAGATGTTCAGTTGATGGCCTCCCATAGGGTGATTCAGGAACCTAGAATTATCCATCTTGTGGCTCTGCTAACTGTTTTAGGCTTTGGAATCCTCTACTGAATCCTCTGTATTCAGTCAGCAGATGGGGTAGAGACTTGGAGCCTGCAGAACTGTGTGGAAGGTTTTATGGGTCTAGAAGTGGCTTTCATTACCTCTGCCCACATTCCACTGGCTAGAACTCAGTCATATGACCGCACCTGATTGCAAGGGAGACTGGGAAATGTAGTCCAGCTTGCACCCAGGAGGCAAAAGAAATGGGTTGGTAAACAACTAGTCTCTGACATACCTTCTTTGAAATTTTGTTCCTGAACTTACCAGTAGAACAAAGAGTCTCCTCTTTGTCAACTTTACAAAGTTAGAATCGATATAAAATAAGAAAACAGATTATGAGAGTTTTAAAAATATAGAACTAAGAATACATACATTAAATCTGTTTTTCAGATTCATCTAGAAATAATTTCATAAATACTGGCTCTATTAGAGACATTAAAGGTTCTCTGTTATTGGAATAAATATCTTTAGGTTATGTGATGTGTCTGAATGACTGTAACTGATTTAACTATGTGATGAGGACAAACTTCAATAAATCCAATCCTTAAAAAAATGATAAAATGTGCCCTTCCTCTCCTATTTCCCTTTGATATAGATGGAGGATTCAGCCAGCATAGCTAATGTGGTCAGTGAGACTAGGGTCCAAATTTGGCCAGTGCAAGCAGAATGTTTGGTGAGGCCGGGGCAGAGAATATGGCCCGTATGGTTAGGAGATTGATTGCAAGTAGAGGACTTGAGAAAATAATATGTTGAGGATAATGGGAGCCATATTTCTCACGGCTTCTTAGTGAAAGGAGTTACATTTATAGAAGGGAAATAAGCCATCAGAATTGGTGTAATTAGTTTGAACCCATGTTTTATACATAGATGTAGGGCTGTGTGTGTGTGTGTGTGTGTGTGTGTGTGTGTACATACATATTTCTGTTTCTGTCTGCTGACAGGTCCTATAAGCAATGATACCCAGATAGCAGTGAACACACCAATCACTCAGCTCTTTATTTCTAAAGACCATTTTAATTAAAAAGAACCAAGACTGATCAGCCTAAAAATTTATAGTTGAACCTAGAGCATCTCCTTGTGCTAAGAAAGTATGGAAGTGCTCAAAGAATGATGGAAACAAAAGGATACATAATCCAGATTGAAAGGATACATGCAGGCCAAGTCTGGGGCAATTTAGGCATCAAAGTAACTAATCTTAGTATTAATATTCAGTATAGTAACCCACTGAATAAAACAGGAATGGATGAGTTAATATAGATACAAATAAATACATGGTGAGAAGGGAAGGCACTAACTTACATTGGAATGCCAATTGATAAAGACAGAAAAGAGGAAATTAGAAAAATCACCATTTGGTCACCATCACAGTAATAAAGGACTTAGGTAAGAATATGGCTGCTAAAACCTGTGGGTGAAATTTTGATGAGGAACCTGATATTTACACAGTTTTAGCATATCTCCCCATAAATGCTTATTAATCTATAACCACAGTACTTATAATTGTATTTAATTGGGAAAATTTGGCTGACATGATTCTAACCAACTGAGAAAAGTTAGCATGCCTGGGGACTTCCCTGGCCATGGGAACCATGGTCCAGCAGTTAGGAATCTGCCTTTCAATGCAGGAGACATGAGTTTGATCCCTGGTTGGGGAACTAAGATCCCAAATGCCATGGGGCAACTAAGCCCATGCACACTGCAACTAGAGAAACAGGCAAATAGCAGCGAGAATCCCGTGGGTTGCAGCAAGAGAAGCCCACAGGTGCCTCGACTAGAGAAAAGCTAGTGGGCAGCCAAAAAAAAAAAGTTAGCATGACTGAAACAGAACAAATCAACATTTGTGTCTCTTTGGAGATGAACTGAGAATACAGCATCATTTCTGTAGCATTCCTGATAAAAATGCTTAACCTGAATCCACTCATTAGGCAACATCAGCCAAACTCAAACCGAGGGACATTCTGCAAAATAATTAGACAGTAGTGTTTGAAAATATCAAGATCATAAAAATTGAAGATAAGGAAAGGCCCTTCAACTCTCTGAGCCTCAGATAATAGTGTGCATCTCCTAAGAGTGCCATGTGGCTTAAATAGCAATGTATGTGACACTGTTTTTTAAGTCATAAAATATGATACCAAATATAAATCATTAGTAGTATCTTTCTCCCAGAAAACTAAAACTAATAAAGGCAAAATTGTCCCTTCAGTCCTGACATTTCTCTTAATTCTTCAACCAGTTACCATCACAACATGTTACACCCGGAGAGACTGACCCTTTAACGGACTGTGAACTGGAAGGCCCAGCACCTCAGAAGGAAGGACAATTGATGGCAGAACCATGAATTGCTGTCATGCGAGTGCCTGTGTCCCTGTATACGCCTGTGTGTGCATGTGTGTGTACGCACTCACATCCTGGCTGTTTCAATTTTAGGCCTCTTCTTTGTGAGCAGATGGACCCTGGGGGGACTGATGAATGCTGTTATAGATTCATAAACATCTGCTGGTGGGGCCAGGGTAGTCCCTTCTAGAAGGAAAGGCCCTGTGTGCTTCTGTCCCTCCTGACAGAAGTCCTTGTGTACACAATGTGGTGATACAAACCACTGCTGGCAACTTGGGCATCAGGGTCCTAGCGCCACACACCATACAGACGCTGATGGAGGGCAGTGTAGGGTAATGAAAATCATCATTCCTGTTTTCTGAAGCCTCTCACAGACTTCCCCCCACTTCCCCCCGCCCCATCAGCCTTAAAGCTGCAGCAAACTGTGAGGCTAACATTGCCCTCTGCATCTTGTCACAGATCAGGCAAGTCTGACGATCAGAGAGAGACCAGGCCTTGCCCCAGTCCACAGGGCTAATAAATGGTACCCATGGGATGCCCGGCCAGGACAAGGACTCTCCTCATCATAGACATTCTGATGGACACTCTGACGGGAGATGGTTCAGCGCTGGTGCCTCTCTGTCCCTTCCAGGCTCAGGGGGGCTGATTCCTGTGCCCCTGGCTTCTCAGAGCTCTTTTGCCACAAGATCCCCATCTGAGGCACCCTATGCTAGAGTTCCCTCACTAGGCTGTCTGACCACCCCTGCCCCCCTACATTCTGGCTAGAACCACGGGGTTCAGCATCTTTGCCCCTGCTGCTTAAAGCTGTCACTCTTCCTTCTGGAGTCAAAGGAGAAGATGAGGAGGAGGAGGCCACCCTGCCGATGGCCCCAGGAAGCTGGCCTCTGGAACTCATTCCTGTGTTCTTCCTGATTCCGAGGCCAGTTGCCGTGTCATCTTCAAGTCCACACAGACATTTCTTTCCTCACGACGCCAGCAGAAGGAGCAATACTTAATTTCTCCCAATTCGCTCTATCTCTGTGAATCAGGCAGGAGGAGTTCAGCAAGGCCAGGTTACTACCAGACTCCCTCTGCTCTTGGCACCTCCTGGACCCAGACAGACAGATGGAGGAACATCAGCCACTGCAGGGCCCAGCTGGTCTCTGCTGCATCAGCTCCCTTGGTAGCAGCTGCTCCTGACCGGATGGAGGCTCCAGGAGAAGAAGCTGCTTCTGGCAGCAGTGGTAACCAACCTGCATTCTGCTTGGTTCTCAGAGGCCTGAGGAAGAGGGTGCACTCTGGGCTCGTTAGGAATCAATTTGTTGGATTTGTCAGGATGTGTTGGATCAGTCAGGGGCTTCCCCAATGGCTCAAGCAGTAAAGAATCCACCTGCAAGGTAAGAGGTGTAGGAAACATGAGTTCAATCCCTGCGTCGGGAAGATCCCTTGGAGGAGGAAATGGCAACTACTCCAGCATTCTTGCCTGGAGAACTCCATGGAGAGAGGAGCCTGGACCCCTGGACAAAGTTACAGTCCATGGGGTCACAAAAAGTTGGACTTGACTGAAAAACTGAACACACAGGCACATTGGATGGGTCAAGGGTGATCCACTAGACTTTGATCTGTGGCTTTGGGAATTTAGAGCCAAGGCTTTGTGGTGGAATAAAAGCAACACTCACCAGCTGGGAGCTGGCAAACTCAGTCTCAGATCTGCTCTAACCAGCTAGGCAAACAGCTTCTGCTCACCGGGACACAGGTTCCTCATCCATAACACGAGGAATGCATTTGAAGGGTCGTCTGTCCTCTGTGCCCATCTAGTCAAACCAGTCTGCCAGCTCTGCATGACTGGAGCTGAGCCTAGCAGGAACTCAAGTCTGGAGTTCAGGCCTTCTGACTCCCAGGCTCAATTCACTGCTGATTCTGGAAACAGAGGCTAGGGTGGGACATCTGGGTAGCAGAGGGCGTGGCACATCCTGGTCTCTGTTCATGGGATAGGGGAACTGCCCAGGAACAGCAGCTGGCCCCAGGGTGGTGCTCAGGGTGGGGTGGGGTGGGGGCAGGATGGAGGGGAACCTGGTGGTTCCCACAACTCTACTGGTGGCCTAAGGACATGTGACTGAAAGTCCCCAGGGCTGCATCAGAACTCACATAGAACCAGTAGGAAAGGACAGAGAGAACTAAAGCGAAATGCTGAGAGTAGTCGGCCAGGCATAGAGAGCTTAAGGCATGTTAGTGTTTGCTTGGGCTTCCCAGGTGGCGCTAGTGGTAAAGAACTTGCCTACCAATGCAGGAGACATGAGATGAGGGTTCAATCTCTGGGTCGGGAAGATCCCCTGAAGGAGGGCATGGCAGCCCACTCCAGCATTCTTGCCTGGAGAATTGCATAGACAGAGGAGCCTGGGGGGTTCCGGCCCATAGGGTCACAAAGAGTCGGACATGACTGAGGCGACTTAGCAGCAGCAGAGTTTGCTTTCTCTCTCTGTAAACTGAGAAGTATCGTTTGGGGGATTTTAGAGGTCTTGACACCTTCTGACTCTGTAAGTAAGAAGCCAGTTCATTGAATAAAGCTGAACTCCCCTCTGACAGCGGGCCTCCTGGGGGTCAGGGCGTGTGGGCAGTTTGCCTCCTGTCTTGGGTCCCGCTCAGCTGACCTGCTTGCCTCGCTCCTCCACCACCTGCCATTCCCCAAGGTTTGGAGCATCCCTTCCCATCTCCCTCCGCCCCCGCACCCTGGAAACCAAACCTGGCTCAGCCTGGGGGCACAGAGAGGTGGGCCCGGGGCCAGCAGAAACAGCTGCCATAGGTGTCATCTTGCCTAGGGGGTGGAGAGAAGCTGGACTTTAAAGGTCCCCTCTGAGCCCAGCGTAGGTAACCTGAAACTCTTTCCTGCCCTTCTCATCCCCAGAGAGAGAAGACTCAGGGGGTCCCCGCCGGTCAGATCAGGGTCGGGTCAGAGTCTGTCTCTCCTGCCTCCAGGCTGGAAGGAGCTGAGCCTGGTGTGTGAATGCCAAGGAGCTCAGCACACAGGCAGGCTGCTCCAGAGAGGAGAAGCCCGGCCCTGAGTGCAGAAGGAGGCAGCCACGAGGCGCTTCCCCCGCAGACAGACAGGGTATTGATCCTGCTCACACGCCCCCTCCCTCTCTCCACTTCATGGTGCAGCTAATGGCCTGGAAAAAACTGGCCAGCTGTTCCCCAGCTGTGACATAATGAGCTCAGGGACGATCAATGCCTGTTCCGGCCTCTAATTAGGCCGGGGAGCTGGCTGGGGTGAGACTGTGGCCTGTTTCCTGAGGCCACCACTTCCACTCTAGTCTCCAGCTGCTGTGCTGGCTGCCACCTGGGCCCATGCATCTGTGGCCAGGAGGAGGTAGCAAGGCCTTTGAGCGGCCCTGGGGAGTCTTCTGACCCAGAGCCCCTTCTCCAGCAGCAAAGAAGGAATTCTGTAACCGTGTTAGTGCAGGTGGATAGGCTGGTGGGGAGGACCTGAAGATCCACACTCCCAGATTCCTGTCACATCCTCTCTCTGCCTGAGTCTGCCTCTCTGTACAGTGGCTTTCAATCCCAATCCTCTCACTCTCTGCCCTGGACCCTTCCCACCACTGGTCCCGAATGCCCAAGCCTGGGGCTGCAAGGAAGAGGCTGGTAGCAAGTCTGGCTCCTAGCCCAGCCTCCTTCTGCTATTTATACCTTCAGTCCAGGGAGGAATGGATCGGATTCTCAATGCACTCACTGCAGAGGAGGAAGTGAGGGAGGAGAGAGAGAGAAAGGAAAGGTGTCCGCTGAAGGCAAAGAAACCGAGAGGCTGGGGAGCAGAGGCCCAGGGCAAAGAGGCTCTGAGACTTAGAGAGATCTGAGAACGGGCTAGGGAGGGCAGAGGAGAGAGGTCGAAGGAGGGAAGCCAAATAAGAGACAAAACAGTGAGAAATGAGGCCAGCAGGGAAGAAAGAGAAGATGGGATGCAGGAAGCAGAAGACACCCCGTACTGTGTAAGGTCAGGCCCGCGTGTCGTATAGGTGGCCAGCAGGGAAGCTGAGGTGCTGGGCAGAGTGTGTCCGGGGGCCTGGCGTGAAATGACTGGAGCCAGGAGACACTGTCTGGGGACAAAGAGGCACAGTGAACAGCTGGTCGGGAGGGATGCTGGGTGGGCAGGGAGTCCCTGCCCACAGAGATGGGTCGGTCAGGCAGGGACCCTCCCCTAGTACTGAGGCTGTGAACTCTGCTTTCTGGGGATGAGGGTATGGGCTGGAAGCAGGGCAGGGGTCAGAGAAATGTGGGGAGAAGGGGACAAGGTGACTGTTAGGGGATTTGGAGAGAAAAGGCCAAGGGAAGGGGTCTAGGCTTCCTGTAGCCTCCATTTTGGGTCTGTCTAATCTGGCCCTGTGGCTTTCTGAGTAGCCTGGGCCTGGGAGGGGACACTGCTCAGCCAGCCTCCAGCCCTCCTACCATTCACACCGTCACACACAAACCAATCCGATGGAACCCTTCAGAGGAATCTTTCTGGGGCCTGGCTGATGCCATTCATCCCTTCCTGGGTCCCTTCCCAGTCTTACGACTGAATCTCTTTCTGGCTGTAATTCCCAGAGGAATGACCTGGTTGGTGGAGAGTAGAAGTGCCCACTCTGATTTCCTGCGTCCACTCCCTTACCCCCAGGCCCTGATTCAAGCTGCCAGGGCCCTGGAGAGAGAAGCCACTTGAGGACAGCAGCTAAGACTCAGACTCAAAATCTAGAGCTGCAAAGGACCTTCGAGAGGACCTACAGGTCTAGTCCAAACCTCAGTTGGAGCTGGGGCTCAGAGAAGTGGGTAGAGTAGCCCCAAGTGCACTGCTCACTCATGCGGGTGCAGCCTTTGGACTCTGAGATCAGTGCTCCTTCCGGGAGGCTAGCCTGCCTACCTCTTCCTACCCACCTCCTAGGAGTGGGAGAGATTTTTCTCTTGGGATCCTTGGCCTGCTTACCTGGCCCTCCATGCATATATTGTGGGAGTCTAAAAGGTGAAAACTGGGGTCCACAAGACAGCAAGTCCCCCAGGAGGGATACAGCTGATGAGGGTTTGGAAGTGAGGCGCCTCTACCTGGAAACAGCACTTGACTATTTGCAGCTCTGTGATCAACACTGCCCTCTTGTGGCTGCTTGCTGTCAGGGCGGCCTCAGTTCATTTCAGTTCAGTTGCTCAGTCGTATCTGACTTTGCGACCCCGTGAATCGCAGCAGGCCAGGCCTCCCTGTCCACCACCAACTCCTGGAGTTTACACAAACTCATGTCCATGGAGTCGGTGATGCCACCTAGCCATCTCATCCTCTGTCGTCCCCTTCTCCTCCTGCCCCCAATCCTTCCCAGCATCAGGGTCTTTTCCAATGAGTCAGCTCGTCACATCAGGTGGCCTAAGTATTGGAGTTTCAGCTTCAACATCAGTCCTTCCAATGAACACCCAGGACTGATCTCCTTTAGGATGGACTGGTTGGATCTCCTTGCAGTCCAAGGGACTCTCAAGAGTCTTCTCCAACACCACAGTTCAAAAGCATCAATTCTTTGGCGCTCAGCTTTCTTCACAGTCCAACTCTCACACATACATGACCACTGGAAAAACCATAGCCTTGACTAAACGGACCTTTGTTGGCAAAGTAATGTCTCTGCTTTTTAATATGCTATCTAGGTTGGTCATAACTTTCCTTCCAAGGAGTAAGCATCTTTTCATTTCATGGCTGCAACCACCATCTGCAGTGATTTTGGAGCCACGAAAAATAAAGTCTGACACTGTTTCCACTGTTTCCCCATCTATTTCCCATGAAGTGATGGAACCGGATGCCATGATCTCAGTTTTCTGAATGTTGAGCTTTAAGCCAACTTTTTCACTCTCCTCTTTCACTTTCATCAAGGGGCTTTTTAGTTCCTCTTCACTTTCTGCCATAAGGGTGGTGTCATCTGCATATCTGAGGTTATTGATATTTCTCCCAGCAATCTTGACTCCAGCTTGTGCTTCTTCCAGCCCAGCGTTTCTCATGGTGTACTCTGCATGTAAGTTAAATAAGCAGAAGCCTAGAGGCCCTGAAATGTAGCAAGCAGTTGGTGTCCTGGTCCTCACTATCTAGCTAGGATCCCCTGTTCCCAGGGCTGATTTAGACCCTCTGGAGCTACCCTTCTAGGCTAGGCCATTTGAGAGAACAAGCTTTCACACATAATGCTCCAATAGGGTCCTCATGTGGGTGGGCCAGGGCTGACAATCTGTCCCTCTCCACCTTGCCCAGAGGGACTACACACAGGCTGTCTCTCCATCCCTAAGGAGCTCTGGATCTAGAACTGTCTGGCCCTTCCTCGGACGTGAGAGTTAAATGGGGATGGGGATCCTGTTTTTAGGTGGGTCAGAAATGGAGGGAGAGGACTTTGGAGGAAAGAAAACTGGGAAAGAAGCCTAGTGCTCGTATCCCTGTGCCCAGCCATGCCCAGTGTGGAGAAGGAAGGGTCAGGTTACCCTACCTCTCGTTTGTCCCGAAGGGCTGAGTACACGTCACTTAGGGGGCGCTGTCCCAGAGATGTAGAGCAGGGATGCCCCCTACAGTCAGAGACCAGGTACTGCTGAAAGTACTCTGGAACCCAAGTTGGGAAACCCAGCTCAGCTCTTTGTTCTTATGACAGAGCCCAGGACCTGGCAGTGAGTGGGCAACCGGGCAACCTGCCCTGGAATGAACAGCTGGGTGGTCCAGGATGTCCTGTCCCTGCAGATCAGGCTGGGCAGCATCTCATGACACATAAATCTAGAAGGGAGAGTTTCCAGGCATTTGAGTTACCACTCGGCTCTTCACCTCCCTCACAGAATAGATATGCAGGTCACCTGTGAGATGCAGGGGTCTCATCTGTCTCTCCATCACTTCATCACTGATGGCCCCTTTCCTCTGAGTTCATGCTGTCGTACGTTCACAGGCACTGTCTCCATGATGATCTATGTGTTTTTTTGCGCCTCTCACTAGGCCGGAATGATAAGGAAAATTTCTAGCCTTGAGTTCAACACCTCACTCTGGAACTTGTGGGTTCAGTAAATACTTGTCAACTGACTCACTGAAAGACCGGAGGTGGGGCACATTTGTGGCCCTGTGCTTCCCTGCTCAGAACACTTTTCAGTGCGGCTTACGGGGCCTTCACAGTCTGGCCAGTGTACTTCTCTATTCTCGCTTCTTCTCTATGCATGTGTTATTTTCAGTCAAACTGGACAACTTCTCTTGCCTTGATATTCTGTAAACCTGCCTGTCTCCATGTTTTTCCAAGACCTGC